>NC_041391.1:150851003-150857710 GCF_002162155.2 Triticum dicoccoides
GGAGGAGAGAGAGAGAGGCGCGGGCGATGACGTGGCGGAGCGGGGTTGGCTGGGCGCGGCGGCGGCGGACATGTCCGGCCGTCGCGGACGTGTCCGGCGGCGCGGGGAGGAGCGGGGCTAGGGTTTAGACCGGGATTTCGGGGGGAGGGGGCTAATTTATAGGTAGAGGGAGCTAGGAGAGTCCAAATGAGGAGCGGTTTTCGGCCACGCGATCGTGATCGAACGACCGAGGGCATGGAGGGGAGTTAGATGGGTTTTGGGCCACTTTGGAAGGGGTGTTGGGCTGCAACTCAAAGAGGGCTTTTACGGTTACCCGGTTAACCGTTGGAGTATCAAACGACCTCCAAATGGCACGAAACTTGACAGGCGGTCTACCAGTGCTATACCAAGGCCGCTTGACAAACCTCGGTCCATTCTGAGAAAGTTTAACACCCGCACATGAAAAGAGGCAAAAGAGGAACGCCGGGGGACATAGGAGTGTCGGATTGCAAAACGGACAACGGGGAAAATGCTCGGATGCATGAGACGAACACGTATGCAAAATGAAGTGCACATGATGACATGATAAAATGCAACACGCAAGCAAAAGACATGGCAAAGACGATGAATAACTGGCGGACACCTGCCGCATCGGATCCGGGGCGTTACAACACTCCTCCACTAACAAGAGATCTCATCCCGAGATCTTAGGACCGAGATGGAAGGGAAAAGGGATGAGGTGAAACAAGAACTCGAGAGAAGAAGCAAAGAATCGAGAACACTCGAGAAGAAGAGAGGAACGACGAGAATGACGAGAATCGAAAGCTCACGGAATCAGATAGACTATGAAACGACTCGTTCTAACCGGAGTGGTTAGAATGAGAAAAGAAATGAATAAGACTGAAAGGATTTAGGCAGCACTCCAGCTGAAAATGGTAGGATTAGAACGAACTTGAGAGGATGGAATGATACTTGATGAACTCTTGAAGAATGAATTAAATCATGAAGATCCACCATGAAGAACTCCTGGTAAAATAAAGGATGATGAGATAGAATGAAGGATGAAAGAATAAGATTAAGCCTTGCGATGATTTGGATGGAGGTTCCGACGAAATGGCCGAGGAAAATTGAACTCCGGAAAAGAAAAGATGAAAACACTTGGAAATAGAATTTATTCATCAAGAACAAACTCCGAAGGAATGGATTAATCACTTGGATGAACTAAGAATAAGATTTATTGTATGCTTATCCTTCATCAAATTAAATTGATGACAAGCAATGGATTTTACATACTACTTATTCTTCTTGAAAAGAATTGAGAAGTGACATATCGCAAACTTGAGAAGGTCTTCATGAGCCACTGGTAGGATTGAAAAGAACGAATGGATTAATATGATAAACAAGGAAAAGACTCTGAAAGAACCACCGTTAGAATTCGAAAATGACTGATGACAGAGACTTAATCACTGGGAAGAATTAGAAGAACAAATATGCTTGAGGGGATTTAGATGCAAAAGAATAAAGAGATCATGAGCTGATTATGAACACTTGAACGAAGCACCGGGAAAATAGAGAACGATAACTGTAATGATGGCCTCCGGTAAAAGAAATGGAAAACAGCTTCTGACATTCTCCGGATGGGTAAGAAAAGGATAACTGACAAATGGAATAATTCGAGAGGATGATATGAAAAACTCTTCTTCGATCTTAAAATGGCGACGAGAAACACCACCAAAATAATTGAGATACACCGGGAGAATGAAAAGAGAAAAGGTTGAATCGGCAATGACAAGAATTGAAATCGATCTTGGAGAAGGCATGTGACTGATGGAATCCATACTTACGTCACACTTGAAAAGAATTATGAATGCTCCGGGGGAATTAGAAGAGTCAGGTAAGATCCTAGGAAAAGACCTGTGGGTTAGGGCCCACTGAAGAGATAACACCGTTGGAAAAGATTGTTGAACAGATAGATGATGCACCGGAACAATTGAAATATTTGAATGAGGTGACAACCTCGAATTAATTGGAACACAGACAAAACTCCTACGATTTCTTGAGCACTCCGGAAGGATAAACTGGCGAGAGGCGAACGAGCAAAGAGAACACTTGAGCCGAGGAAAAGAATGTGATCAACCCGAAAAACTTGAATTGAATCTACCGGAGAAGAGATGAAGAATGTCAAACGAGACGAGAATTCACCGGTTGAAATAATTGAGGGAAGACTGAAGAGGCTCCACACGAATGAAATTGATGCTCGAAAAAGACTCGGACTCCGGGTAGAAAAAGGGTGGGAGGGCGGGAAAACAATGGAAACTTGGAAGGGGGAAAACGACGAATATCTTGAAGAGGAAACACCGTTTGAAATCATTGAGGAAAGAAAGCAAAGACTTCGCACAAGTAGGATGGATACTCGATTACGGACTCCGGTTCCGAGAAGAAGAACAGGGAGGGTGGGTGGGAAAAGAAAACAACTGAGGATTGAACTCAAAGATGAAGAGGTTCGAGTCAACTTGACGAGAGATGCACCGGATGAAAGAGCTGGGGACCAACGATCGGAAAACCAACTGCGTGATCCTAAAGAAAATTTGAAAGGGAAGAGAAGTAATTCAAAACACCTACGTCAAGATTCCTTACCAGAGCGACGAAGAGGCTGAGGAGTAAAAAGAATTCCTACTCTCCGATATAACTAGACTCTGAAAACAGTTTTCTTCTAGACTCAACAACAGCCAAACTACACGATCAATCAAGGGGGGCTCCTAGGATCGGTCGAGGCTCTGATACCAACTTGTCATGCCCAAGATGCGACCCTATCCTAAAGGAACTCGAAGGTCCCACCAAGGATAGAAGCGCATCTTGAAGACGCTTTTGCAAGGTGGATATCATTACATCAACATTACATAATAGTGGGGATACCTCCAATACATACAATGTCGCATGAATACAACAATACAACATACAAGAACAACATCCGACTACGGATGAATCATAAACAGAAACTCAAACAATATCCACCCTGCTAGCCCAGGCTGCCGACCTGGAACCTATCCCCTAATCGAAGAAGCAGAAGAAGAACTCAACGCAAGCAAGCATCGCTCTCGCGTCATGATCATCGCATAACCTGTACCTACAACTGTTGTTGTAGTAATCTGTGAGCCACGAGGACTCAGCAATCCCTTTACCATGGGTATCAAGACTAGCAACGCTTAATGGGAAAGGAAGGGGTAAAGTGGTGAGGTTGCAGCAGTGACTAAGCATATATGGTGGCTAACATACGCAAATAAGAGCGAGAAGAGAGCAAGCGGAACGGTCGCCAGCTAGTAATGATCAAGAGGTGATCCTGGACTCCTACTTACGTCAATCATAACACAGAAACCGTGTTCACTTCCCGGACTCCGCCGAGAAGAGACCATCACGGCTACACACGCGGTTGATGCGTTTTAATTCGGATCTGGTGTCAAGTTATCTACAACCGGACATTAACAAATTCCCATCTGCCACATAACCGCGGGCATGGCTCTCGAAAGTTTATACCCTGCAGGGGTGTCCCAACTTAGCCCATGACAAGCTCTCGCGATCAATGAAGGAATAGACCTTCTCCCAGGAAGACCCGATCAGTCTCGGAATCCCGGTTTACAAGACATTTCAATAATGGTAAAACAAGACCAGCAAAGCCTCCCGGATGTGCCGACAAATCCTCATAGGAGCTGCACATATCTCGTTCTCAGGGCACACCGGATTGTCCAAACTTCCGGTCGGCGAGCCCAGAGTTGCCCCTGGTGGCCACCGGCGGCTGACGGTTTGGACCAACACTCACAACGAGCACTGGCCCGGGGGGGTAAATAAAGATGACCCTTGGGCTCCGGAAACCCAAGGGAAAAAGGGCTGGGTGAGGCAAATGGTAAAACCAAGGTTGGGCCTTGCTGGACAAGTTTTATTCAAAGCGAACTGTCAGGGGGGTCCCATAAATCACCCGACCGCGTTAGGAACGCAAAATCCGGGAACATAACAACGGTATGACGGAAACTAGGCGGCAAGAGTGGAACAAAACACCAGGCATAAGTCCGAGCCTTCCACCCTTTACCAAATATATAGATGCATTAATAAAATAAGAGATATTGTGATATCCCAACATAACCCTGTCCACCATGGAGCAATTTTCAACTTCACCTGCAACTAGCAACGCTATAAGAGAGGCTGAGCAAAGCGGTAACATAGGCAATCAATGGTTTGCATAGGAAAGGTGTCAAAGGTTAGAGGTTCATGGCAATTTGGGATGGCTTGATAAACAGGTGATAGGTAGCGCAGCATAGCGATAGAACGAAACAACTAGCACATCAATGATAGTAGTGAGATCCAGGGTAGCGGTCATCTTGCCTGAAATCCCGCAAGGAAGAAGAACAAGTCCATGAAGAATATGAAGCCACAAAGACGAACCACACGTAGACGAACGAATCCTCACGATCGCAACGAAACGCAAACTATCGAGAAGAAACACACAACATAGTAAACACACCACACATAGACAAGACATGATGCACAACAAGCATGATGCATGACAAAGCTACATGAAGCTACTCATGGCAAGAGATGATGCAAACAAGAACAACACATCAAGGCAAGTTTAAATGAGGCCGGAAACAACATATAACAATTCCGGTAAGCCCTCATATGCAAATTTCGAAATTGGTCCAGATCTGAACAAACCTTATGTTCAAGTTGTTAAACAGCAAGTTAAAGAGCACCAAGAGGATCTACACGAAATTCTAGTCAAGTTACATATAAAGTTCATTAGATTTGGAGCTACGGCCTAGAAGATATGAGCAAAACAAGTTAAACATGGCATTGATGCAAAATGCACTCAAACATCAAGCAAACACCTCAAAACAAGGATGCAACATGATAATATGAAGCTACATGCAAAAACAAGCAAGTTTCATATAGAGCACACTCAAAACGGAGCAACGGTTCAACACATACACTCTATACAAGTTATAGCAACAATCTGTCCAAAACAGCAACTAGGCATCTTGCAAGCATCAAAACAACATGCTACAGCATCTCAACATAATAACAAAAGGCATGGGCATGAAGTACAGGTAAAGCATAACAAAACATGAACACTGAGCTATCTCCAGAAACAACTAGAACATGCTCAAAAAGACATGGTAAGATTGCAAATAATAACAGTTTCAGACTTATCAGGAAATAACATCAGGTTGCAATGTTTAGAGCAATCAAACAACATGTTACAGGAACATATCATGGAAAAGAAAGGCATGGCATGAATCTACTAATAGCATAGATCAAAAGTCCCTTACTGACCATGAGCCAAAAAGGATCAGAAGATATGATGGCACCCATGTAAACATGGCAAGTTATATTACAGATTCATACATGGCAGAAACAACAATAAGTAGGCATGTTGGTGAGCTTGAACCACTCACCACAGAGCAATACATGGCATGGCAAGGCAACCAACAGTAAGAAGACATGTTTATGAAGCTAAACATGGCAAGAACAAGGTCATAGGGTGCATGGAACACTAGCAAAACACATGGGAACAAGTGAACTTAATGTTAACAGGCTGACAGCAACATTTTCAAGCAACTTTGGAGCAAGATATGAACAATCTACAACAAGCTATAAATGCAACCAGGGGCATGGATGGATAGGGCATAACATGTAGATCAAAACATGTTTATAGGACATCTCCAGATTATGCATAGAATGATTAGTAGAAGCATGTTAACATAGCAACAAATTATAACAGAATCTGTCAGGAAAACAGCAACAGCAACTACCCTCCTTAACAAGCTCGATTCACTCATCACAAGTCATTGCATGACAAGATAAGCATAGCATCATCAAGAAGACATGTTTGTGTAACCAACCAAGGCAAGAACAAGTCCATAGCATGCAAGGATCAACTATAGCAACCTTGGCTAAATTGAATAACAAGTAAACAATCTGCCAGGAAACATTTTGAAGCAAAAGTAGAGCACTCAAATGACATGCTAGACTACTCCACAATTGCAAACAAGGGCATGAATGGATAGACAATAACCATATGTTCAAAACACCCTTACTGAAGTATCTCAAAATATGCATGGATCTCTCTGTAGCATCAAGTTTACATGGCATCAAAATAACAGCAGAACAGGGACTAAAATCAGCAATATCACGAAGCCTATTTTGCATGCTTGTGCTAGTCACCACATTGATCACAAAAATACATGGCATACACCCCTGGAAAGATGGCATGGCATAGATCAAAACACATGAAGACATCAACCTCATAGGATGCACACATCAATCATGGCAAAAATGACAAATGAGCAAGTTATAACAGTTTCAGCAGGTTAACATCAACATGCACTCTTCCAACAGCATTTCGGGCATCAAGATGAGCTCAAATGAAAATGATGCAATGTAATAAAATGAAGTACTCGTCGAGACGAACAATTTGACATATTACACGCACGAGACGGACCTACGGATGCAGAGATACAGCATGACGAACATGGCATGATTATATGCAGATTTCGGGGACAGTGGATTTCGGAGGGGGGAAAGTCAACCTGCACGGAAAACGAGGTTCGTCGGAGTTTGTTCGCCGGAGACGGAGAGGAGGTGGCCGGAGGACGAGGGAGAGGCCGGGAGGAGGGGGCCGGCGAGGGCGGCGCCGGATCCGGCCTCTCCGCGGCCGGATCTGGCCGGGGCGGCAT
>NC_041391.1:150857972-150891378 GCF_002162155.2 Triticum dicoccoides
GCGGGGCGGCGGCGCAGCACGGGCCAGGCGACGGCGGGATCCGGGCTCGCGCGGGCCCGACTCGGGCCCCGCGAGCCGGCGGCGGAGGAGAGAGAGAGAGAGGCGCGAGCGATGACGTGGCGGAGCGGGGTTGGCTGGGCGCGGCGGCGGCGGACATGTCCGGCCATCGCGGACGTGTCCGACGGCGCGGGGAGGAGCGGGGCTAGGGTTTAGACCGGGATTTCGGGGGGAGGGGGCTAATTTATAGGTAGAGGGAGCTAGGAGAGTCCAAATGAGGAGCAGTTTTCGGCCACGCGATCGTGATCGAACGACCGAGAGCATGGAGGGGAGTTAGATGGGTTTTGGGACACTTTGGAAGGGGTGTTGGGCTGCAACTCAAAGAGGGCTTTTACGGTTACCCGGTTAACCGTTGGAGTATCAAACGACCTCCAAATGGCACGAAACTTGACAGGCGGTCTACCGGTGCTATACCAAGGCCGCTTGACAAACCTCGGTCCATTCCGAGAAATTTTAACACCCGCACATGAAAAGAGGCAAAAGGGGAACGCCGGGGGACATAGGATTGCCGGATTGCAAAACGAACAACGGGGAAAATGCTCGGATGCATGAGACGAACACGTATGCAAAATGAAATGCACATGATGACATGATAAAATGCAACACGCAAGCAAAAGACATGGCAAAGACGACGAATAACTGGCGGACACCTGGCGCATCCGATCCGGGGCGTTACATGTACTGGGCATGAATCCCTTATAAGTAAGCTTCTGGTAAAGAAGCCCCCAGGTATAATGAGTGCGGATAGCACATCAAGTGTGTGCGAACAATGCGCAAGTAGGCCTTGAAGGGCTTTTATGAAAAGGGTGAGAGAAAAGAGAGAAGCGAAAGATAGTTGAAGTGTAAAAATTTGGACGGGGGAAGGAGACGAACTCTTAGTCCGGCGCTAGGCGTAGAATCTTCGGAGGCGGGCTGCGTTCCATGGGTTCGGCTCGAGTCTGTTGTCCGATGCATTTCGCAGACGGTACGCTCCGCCGGTCAGGACTTGATCGATAATGAAGGGGCCCTCCCATTTGTTCTTGAGCTTGTCCTTTTTCTTGTCCGGCAGGCGTAGAACTAGTTCGCCAACATTGTAAGTCTTAGCCCGTACTTCTCTGCTTTGATATCTTTGAGCCTGCTGCTGATAGAATGCGGAACGAGCCTTGGCAACGTCGCGTTCTTCCTCCAATGCGTCCAAGCTGTCCTGCCGATCCAGCTCGGCTTCTCTTCCTTCGTACATGCGCACTCGAGGTGAGTCATGAATGATGTCGCAGGGAAAAACGGCCTCTGCGCTGTATACCATAAAAAATTGTGTGAATCCGGTAGTACGGTTGGGCGTTGTCGGCAGCCCCAGAGTACGGAGTCAAGCTCCTCTACCCAGTGCGTGTTAGATTCCGTAAGGGACCGCACTAGTCTGGGTTTGATGCCGCTCATTATTAGACCATTTGCTCGTTCCACTTGACCGTTGGTTTGAGGATGATAGACTGAAGCATAATCGAGCTTAATGCCCATATTTTTGCACAATAATTTAACCTCGTCAGCCGTGAAGTTCGTGCCGTTTATCGGTAATGATGCTATGAGGGACGCCATAACGGTGTACTACCCCGGATATGAAGTCTATCACTGGTCCGGACTCTGCCGTTTTAACTGGCTTGGCCTCTATCCATTTGGTGAATTTGTCCACCATGACCAATAGGTACTTTTGCTTGTGGGTTCCCCCTTTAAGGGGTCCAACCATGTCAAGCCCCCAGACCGCGAACGGCCAGGTGATGGGTATAGTATTGAGGGCGGTGGGTAGCATATGGCTCTGATTAGCAAAGAGCTGACAACCGACGCATCTTTGGACTAAGTACTGAGCATCTGCCCGGGCCGTCGGCCAATAAAATCCTGTACGGAATGCCTTGCCTACAAGGGCCCGAGCTGCGGCGTGGTGTCCGCCTAGTCCGGCATGAATTTCAGCCAGAAGGTTTCGCCCTTCCTCTTCGGAGATACACCTTTGAAGGACTCCGGTTGTGCTTTTTTTATAGAGTTCTCCCTCGTGGACCTTGTAGGCTTTGGATCGCCGAACTATGCAACGGGCCTCATTTTGGTCTTCGGGAAGTTCCTGCCTAAGTAAGTAGGCTAGGAATGGCTCTGTCCACGGGGCGATTACTACCATTACTTCGTGGGCTGAAGGTGTTATTTCATCGGCTGAGTCGCCGATTATGTCAGATTGTTCTGTGTTGAGTGGTGCGGTTGCTTCCGGGTTGTTATTTCCGGACTCCTCTTCCCATAGTACGGATGGCTTAAAGAGCCGTTCCAGGAAGATGTTTGGAGGGACAGCGTCGCGTTTCGCGCCGATGCGTGCCAATACGTCGGCTGCTTGGTTATTATCCCGGGCTACGTGGTGGAATTCAAGTCCTTCGAACCGAGCTAACATCTTTAGGACAGCGTTATGATAGGCTGCCATTTTCGGATCCTTGGCGTCAAAGTATCCATTTACTTGGGATATTGCAAGGTTTGAATCCCCGCGCACCTCTAGGCGTTGAATGCCCATGGAGATTGCCATCCGGAGGCCATGTAGGAGGGCCTCGTATTCGGCTGCATTGTTGGAGTCCATGTACATTATCTGAAGTACGTATTGGACTGTGTCCCCGGTTGGGGACGTCAATACGACGCCAGCCCCCAAGCCGGCCAACATTTTGGAGCCGTCGAAGTGCATAACCCAATTGGAGTATGCGCCGTACTCTTTAGGGAGTTCGGCTTCAGTCCATTCAGCGACAAAGTCAGGCAAGACTTGCGACTTTATAGCTCGCCTAGGTTTGTAAGTTATACCAAATGGTAAGAGCTCAATGGCCCATTTTGCAATCCTGCCCGTCGCGTCGCGGTTGTTTATAATGTCGTTGAGGGGCACTTCGGAGGCCACTGTTATCGAACACTCTTGAAAGTAGTGTCGGAGCTTCCGGGATGCCATGAACACCGCATACGCTATCTTTTGATAGTGCGGGTAACGGGATTTGCAGGGAGTTAAGACAGTGGATACGTAGTACACTGGTTTTTGAAGAGGGAATTTATGCCCTTCTGTTTCTCGTTCGACGACGAGTACCGCGCTTACAACTTGATGTGTTGCCGCGATGTATAACAACATTGGTTCGCCCAGGTTAGGCGCAGCCAGGACCGGATTTGTTGCCAATATGGCTTTTATTTCTTCGAGTCCGGCAGTGGCAGCATCCGTCCACTCGAAGTGTTCGGTGCGCCTGAGAAGGCGATAGAGGGGCAATGCCTTTTCTCCCAAACGGGAGATAAAGCGGCTTAGAGCCGCCACGCATCCGGTCAATTTTTGTATTTGTTTGAGGTCTTTTGGAATATCCAGCTGTGACAGACCTCGGATCTTGGCTGGGCTTGCTTCAATTCCTCTACCGGATACAATGAAGCCCAGGAGCTTTCCGGCTGGTACGCCGAAAACGCATTTTTCCGGATTCAGCTTAATGTCATATGCTCGGAGGTTGTCGAATGTGAGCCTCAAATCGTCTACTAGAGTCTCGACGTGTTTGGTTTTGACGACTACATCGTCTACGTATGCCTCTACTGTTTTGCCGATCTGGGTAGCCAGACATGTCTAAATCATGCGCTGATATGTTGCGCCGGTGTTTTTGAGTCCGAAGGGCATCCTGTTGAAGCAGAATGGTCCATATGGAGTAATGAATGTCGTTGCGGCTTGGTCCGCTTCTGCCATCTTGATTTGATGGTAGCCGGAGTATGTGTCAAGGAAGCACAATGAATCGTGCCCTGCATTAGCATCGATTATTTGGTCTATGCGGGGAAGGGGGAAGGGATCCTTTGGGCAGGCCTTGTTGAGGTCTTTAAAATCGATGCATAGGCGCCGGGATTTGTCCTTCTTTGGTACCATTACCAGGTTTGCTAGCCAGTCCGGATGTTTGATGTCCCTGATGAATCTGGCTTCCAGTAGTTTGGCTAGCTCTTCTCCCATTGCCTGTCTTTTCGGTTCGGAAAATCGCCGAAGAGCCTGTTTGACTGGCTTGAATCCTTTTAGGATATTTAGGCTGTGTTCTGCCAATCTGCGTGGGATTCCTGGCATATCTAAAGGGTGCCAGGTAAAGATGTCCCAATTTTCCCGAAGGAATTCTCGCAGTGCGGCATCTACATCAGGGTTCAACTGTGCCTCGATGGAGGCCGTCTTTGTTGGGTCCGTTGGATGGACCTGGAATTTGACTATTTCATCCGCTGGTTTAAAGGAGGTGGACTTGGATCTCTTATCGAGTATCACATCGTCCCTATTCACCATAGAGCGCAGCGCAGTGAGTTCTTCTGCCGCTAGGGCTTCGGATAGTGCCTCCAAGGCTAATGCGGCTGTCTTGTTTTCGGCGCGGAGTGCTATGTCCGGATCACTAGCTAGAGTGATTATTCCACCAGGCCCAGGCATCTTAAGCTTCATGTACCCGTAATGGGGTATGGCTTGAAAAATTGTGAATGCCTCTCGTCCTAATATAGCGTGATATTCGCTGCTAAACGGGGCCACTTGGAACGTGACCTCTTCGGACCTGTAATTGTCCGGCGAGCCGAACACCACATCAAGTGTGATTTTTCCTGTGCAGCGCGCTTCCCGGCTAGGGATTATTCCTCTAAAGGTTGTGCTGCTTCGCTCAATGCGGCTCCAATCTATTTCCATTTTTTGAAGAGTTTCCTCATAGATGAGGTTTAGTCCGTTGCCGCCATCCATGAGTACCTTGGTAAGACGAAAGCCGTCCACTATTGGACTAAGGACCAATGCGGCTGGTGCTCAGGCTGTTCGAAATTTAGGTTCGTCGCTGGCGTTGAAGGTGATGGCCGTGTCGCTCCATGGATTTGTTGTTGCTACTTGGTAGACTTTGGCGAGGCTGCGGATTGTTCGTTTTCGTATATTATTTGATGCGAAAGTCTCGAACACTGTTGACACCGTACTGGTACTGTTGGAGTGGTTTTCCGGGGCTAGAAGCTCCTCGCCACTTTTGGCCACCTGCAGCAATATCCAACATGCTTGAAGGCTATGTGTTGGGGTGGCGCCTTCTGTACTGTGAATTTTACAGGGTCCGCTAAGCCATCCCTCCAGTACGATTCCGTGCCCTTTATGGGGTTTTTTCTTTTTGGTTTTTGTACCTGGTGCCTGAGTGTGATGCACCCTTTTGTTACGGACTAGGGTTGTATTCGGGGCCGGATTGTCCCAAAACTTAGTTTCGGTTTTCCGAAAACTCTCCATCGCACAGTACTTTCGTACTATGGATGCCAGGTCGGCGAAGCGTGTAATTTCACGGCGACTGACAGCGTTCAAGATTCCCTTGTCCGTGCAATTATTGCAAAAATTTGAAATTGCGTTTTCCTCTTAGTCCTTTATCCTGTCCATAACCAGGAGGAATCTGGCCCAGTAATGATGTACTGTTTCAGCGGGCTCTTGCCGGATTTGAGATAGATCGCATATGTCTAGGTGGGTGGGTGTAATTGAGTCCGAAATCCTACCCATCTCGAGGCTCGAGGGCCGAGAAGTTTCCGAATTTGGAAGCTTGGATTGTTGGATGTCGTCCAACGAGTCCGGTACGATGCCTAACTTTAGGTTCAGTGCTTGATCAAAGTCCGTCCCTCCGCGGGAATCCGTCGTGGAGGGTTCGGAAGCCCGGACATGACTAGTTTTCAACACAGGAGAAGAGTCGTCGCGTTGTTCCTCTACCACCGCAACGTGGTGGGTAACCTGGGGAGAGTTAATCTCTCTCAGATCGGTTTTAAGCCCAATCTGATTGTAGTCTGTAGCGACTCCCAGGGCGGCGATGCGATCCAAGAGCTCGTTTATGGATGAGAGCTCTATTGGATCCAGCTGCTCGGCGAATTCCGAGTTTACGTGAAGATTGCTTTTGATGACCCGAGAGGTCATCGTCGAAGCGGTGGCCGAACAGGCGGTCATGAGAAAACCACCCAGCCGGATAGTTTGGCCGGCGGCCAAGGCTCCTTTGGCGAAGATACCGTCTTTGAAGACGGGAAGAGGCATCCTTCCTATCGGTGACGGCACAGAGGAACTCTCAATGAAAGCACCAATGTCGGTGTCAAAACCGGCGGATCTCAGGTAGGGGGTCCCGAACTGTGCGTCTAGGCGGATGGTAACAGGAGACAAGGGACACGATGTTTTTACCCAGGTTCGGGCCCTCTCGATGGAGGTAAAACCCTACTCCTGCTTGATTGATATTGATGATATGGGTAGTACAAGAGTGGATCTACCACGAGATCAAGGAGGCTAAACCCTAGAAGCTAGCCTATGGTATGATTGTTGTAATGGTTGTGTGTCCTACGGACTAAGGCCCTCCGGTTTATATAGACACCGGAGAGGGCTAGGGTTACACAGAGTCGATTACAATGGTAGGAGATCTACATATCCGTATCGCCAAGCTTGCCTTCCACGCCAAGGAAAGTCCCATCCGGACACGGGACGAAGTCTTCAATCTTGTATCTTCATAGTCTTGGAGTCCGGCTGACGATGATAGTCCGGCTATCCGAGCACCCCCTAGTCCAGGACTCCCTCATGGTCCGTTAACACGTTGGGCCATTTTCATAGCATCATGAAATACGGCCTATTAACGATGGCCCGTTATGGTCGGCCCATGAACGGATGATTCCAACTCTAGCCCGTTTACGGCCATAATGCGGCCTGTTGTTGGCCCATATTTGGCCAATCGATCATACTGCCCGTATAAGGCCCATTGATGATACGGCCCGTAGAAGGCCCGTTGTTTCTGTGACCTGTAGAAGGCCCATTGTTTCTACGGCCCGTAGAAGGCCCACTGTTTATACGGCCGGTAGAAGGCCCACTATTTCTACGACCCGTAGGTCCAGTGTCGCTATAGTAAATATTAGCCCATGGTTATTGTGGCCTAGTTTTAAAAAATAGGTTATTGCAGCCACTAGCAAACCGCGGAAAAAGAACTGCATTGACTACAAGCAAACAAATAAACAAGATAACAAGGAAATAAATAAGCAAGCAACTTACACTAGGCTATCACGGCTATTACACATATTACATCCACTGGGCATCAAAGTTCGCCACCGGTGCAAATATAGGGAACACAGCAGCATATAAACGCCGCAGCAAAACAAGTCCAGAACTGAAACCACTTCAGAAGAGCTCAAGAAACAATATCCTGGGTACCCATAATGCTGGCAAGATTCTTAGCAAGCTTATTAACTTTCTCTTGTTTGGCGCTTAACTCTCCAGCACTTGCTGTTGCACCAGAAAGTATGCATCTGAATTCTGCAGGGACTTCCTCAGTCCTTCGGCTTCCTGTCGCATCACATCTGATCAATGTCTTTCAACTTGAAGTTGAGACTCAAGAAGCCGAGCTGATTCAGGCAACGAGTTCGAAGAGCTGGTGCCAACAGTGGTAGCCAGTAACTCGAACACTACATCAAGACAGGACTTTGGGGTTGTCTCAGTGTCCTCAATATAGTTTTTATCAGCTTTCTTGGAGACCAACAGGGATGTCTCACTATCTTGAACCTTATCTTCATTACTTCCTTTACCATTGCATAACAGGGTACTCTTCTCCGATATTTTATCCGCGTTCTAAAAGAGAAACAAACAAACACATCTCAGGTTTACAATGTAGTATATGAAACTCATTTTGGTAAACCAGTTCAGTAGTAAGGTGGATAGGATAACAGCATGAAACAAACATATATCTATGTAGTATGGTCACTGTATGGTCTATATCATTCTAGTTTATGTTGCCAAATCAAGATAGATACAGTTTGACTCATATCTATTTAAGACAAAGCAGCATAGACAAAATATAAGTGTGGGAAACTACACAGCAATAACAACACTTGTAATGTGCATGGCATGAGAACATAACTGTTTATTCAATTGGAACTGAAATCAACATAGAGCAAGTTCCAACAGCAAACAGCCAAACACGTTGAAGAAACGGGTTTAAAACATACCTGTTGCGCCATTGGAGTTTTAATTGCATCCTTCAAATTTGAAATTGGTTGGTATCAATAAATACAGTGATGCAAGAGCAAAGTAGTATGAACCATAGCTACGGAACCTGACCTGAGAACAGTTCTTCTTCTGCTTTAAGCGTTGACTTCGGGTTCAGAGTTGTGGTCCTCGTGATTTGGGCACTACAGTTGCCTTACTAACTGCTCGTGTTTGGGTGCTCTGTGGTGGAGACGGTGCTGTGTCAACGGGAACTGGGTGTCTATCTGCTAGGGTTGGGATTAGAAGGGGTGTAGCTGGTTCTCTGTCCAATTGGGTAGGGGTACAATCTGCATGAGTGTGGGTTATGTGTGGTGGGGCTGATTCTTGGGCAAGTACAACCGTGGTTCTATCTGCATCGACAGGTAGCACGATCTTTTCTGAAGACCGTGTTTTTACTCCCACAGATACTACCATCACTCCCTCCAATTGAAATGGCTGGTAAACAAGAAAAGTAATTGAATGTACAGACATTGTAAGATAGACAGGTGCAATGGATAGTAGGGAAGAAAACAAGGCATGAAATAATTCACATTTATGTTGTCTAAGCAAACAGAATAGCAGGACATAATTTCACATATATGATGGCTAATTAAACAGGATAGCATGACACAATTTCACATGTATGATGGCTAACTAAACAGGATAGAATGACATACTTCAAAATATGATGACTATGTAAACAGGATGACATGATATAACTATACGATGTGTCTATTAAAGTGGTTGGCATGCCATAAATCACAACATGCCGTCGATGGAAACATGATGGCATGATATAATTCACAAATAGAATGACATAATTTAAAATATGATGACTATGTAAACAGGATGAGATGATATAACTTTATTATGTCTTTAGAGAATGGGTTGGCATGCCATAATTCAGATACATGCTGTCTATGTAAACATCATGGCATGACATAATTCAAATATATGATTTATATACTAAGGAAGTGAGCAGAGGGCAATTGCATATATGATGTGTCAACTAAGAAGATGGCATTCAATATTGTGTATATGATGTAAAAACTAAGCATTGCAATACAACATATGCATTATATGAGTAACATAAAATTGTTATGTGTTAAATTTTTACAACATATGCATTATACGCATTATAAGAGTAATGGAATGTACTAAAATTGTTGACAAATTTAACACATAATAAAAAAATGATGGCATGATATAATTCACATATAAGATGACTGGCTAACTAGGGTGGCATTGCAAAATTCACATATATGATGCCTGGCTAGACAAGATGGCATTGCATGATTCACATATACGATAAAGAAACTAAACAGATGGCATTGACACAAAGCATGTCTAAACTAAGCAGATGGCATCTTTAATGTATACAGTAAGAAATGCAAGGCACCATATGCATGATATTACCAACATCAGCATGCCAAGTTAGAGCGAAGACCTCATGGGGTAAATAGGAGTGGTCTTCTCCTTCTGAATCCCCCTCAGAACAGTTATCTTCCTCTTGATTACGATCCGAAATGGGTGGAGGGGGGCTGCCTTTGCGCCCACCATGGAACGACGTCTGCATGAAATTTTATTGCCACGCAAGGCTCGTCTCTTTTGCTCTACATGATCAGTTCCATTGTGTACAATAACTGGCATGCATAGGAATAAAACATAGTGAGATTATGTAAGGAGTGCATGCACAAATCCAGAGTGATGATAGCAAACTGTGGATAGACCCAAAACTAATGATAGCAGGCAGATAATAGCTTTAGTTAAAAAATACATATAATGGCTCCTTTAATGTTTGTTTGCACCCAACATGAAACTCAAAGTAAACACCGGAGATTAACCAGATAGTAGACAGATAGTACTGATTGTTGCCCCAATATGTACCCCACAACCATTTAAAAACTCAAGTTTCAGCATTAGTTTGGACTTGACTCAGAGTCTAATAGGTGAACACAATAATGTAGCATGTCATCATATTAAGCGACGCATAACGTAAGCAGACACAGAAGAGTGCGACCTCTCTTCCGGACCCGTGTAGTCCTCAAGGTCATCTGCTCAGTTGATGATGGTAATGCAGTTGTCGTGGCTGCCGGCGGTGGGGAAGAAGATCTGAGGTGGCGAAAGACAGTCTGGAGAGCGGATCCCTGCTGTGGTGAACCCTTCCGTCGTTGGAGCAGCTGAGCTGGGGTGGAACACAGCGCCGCAGGAGTTGGACAAACCACACAAGGTTTTCTTTGACACATATCTGTAACAGAAGTAATTGAGTAAGGGCTTGTTTGAATTTGAGGATTCTAACAATGCAGGGATAGGAAATAGACAGGAATAGGATAGGAATGCACGTGCAAAACCGAGAATTTAAAAACACAGGATTTCTGCCAATCTTGGTGTTTGATTCACAACAATTGGAAAATCACAGGATGCAAAAAAGCATGGTGAGATTAAGTCAAACCACTAGAAAATGTACGGTTATGATGCTATTATGCTACTATCTCTTAGTCTTGTGCTTGATGAATAGGAATATGAAAAGGAGGAGAAGTGGAAATTAGAATTCCTACGGTTTTTCTTTCAAGGAGACACTAAAGGAACAAATCCTACAGTTTTCCTTTGCTCCATTCCTTTGCACCAAATTCATGAAAAGTAGTACCGTAGGAAACTTTCCAATTCCTATGTTTTCATTCACTTTTCCTTTCAAGCACTGGCAATTCTAGTAGGCAGGCTTGAGCAAGGAAAATCCTACACTAAAAAAATGTTTTTGTGCTACTTCTATTACTTTGGACCCAGGCCACTGCCATACTAGCTCAACTCCCAGGCCCATCAACAAATGCACAGCTCAAACGCGCAGAGATAAATAATGATGGCATTCAAGAGAGTCCATCACGGATAGCTAAGTTGCCTGGTACCTCACTCCTTGTCATATAGTAGGATAAAATAATCGTATTTCCCGTTACTACGAGTGCTCAGTGGACAATATATATAACATGTAGAGTAAAAAAGATATGCAACAAGTGTACAACCTCTTTGGCGAAGCCATGTCGATCTCAGCGTGATTGGGTTGGCCGGTGAGGATGCTCCGGCTGACTTTGCTATCGGAGGAGGGGAAGAAGATCTTAGGCGTCAGGAGATGGAGCCCGAGGTACTGCTCCGCTGTGATTGAGGTTTTCGTCGTTGGAGCAACTCCGGTGAGTTGTACGACGCCGAGGCTGAAGCTGGACAAGAGAGACAACGAACAACGTTAACCTGAGTGGAATTCTAATAGCATCTCCAATACATGACATAAAATACATAACCACAAAATGCTAGATGTGAAATACATCAGCCGCTCATCTCTGAACTTAACTGTCGAAACTGAACTTAACTTTCGAAACTGAACTTAACTGTCGAAACTGAACCTAACTGTCAAAACTGAATTTTACTGTCGAAACTGAATTTTGCTGTCGAAACTGAACGCACTAGCAAGGTGAGGCTACACGTCGGTCGACTGACTTTTTCATCTCTGGTCAGTCGATTTTGCAGCTGTTGGATATGAAATCAAGGGCCTGCGGTTCATCTTCAACCTCCACCCCCCTGAGCCGCCAGCCACCACCGGCCAAACAGCAGCCCCCCGCCGCCCGCGGCTGGCGGTGCGCCGCCCTGCCCGCCCCGAAAACACTCCCCACCGCCGGTCCGTCGCCGCCCTGGCCATCCCTCTAGGCCCCCACGTGCCGAGCTTTTTCTCCGGCGATCCCCACGCCACCGCCACGCCAACGCCCCGCCACCACCGGCGACCACCGCCCCCATCCTAAACCCTAAGAAAGATAGTGGGGTACCTCTCTGGCGAGCCCCCTCCCCACTGCGGCTGGTTCTTCCTTCACCCCGGTGAGCCCACCCCTTGAAAATCGACTGACCCAAAAGTCGATTCAGTCGACTGAAGTGTAGCCAAATCGGAGCAGCATCGCAAGCAAGAGCAAGAGAGAGAGCAGCAGCAAGAGCAAGAGCAATAGCAAGAGCAGACCAGGCAGGGGACCGAGAGCAAGAGCAGAGTAGCAGCGCGAGTGAGAGCTAAAGCAGCAGCAGCTCCTACTGATGTGGACGTTGCTGCCGAGGGAGCGACGTTGTGGAGGAAGTGGCCGGCGACACCGCCGTGGATGGAGCCGCGCCGTGTCGGCTCGGGACCGAGCGCCGGCAACACCGTGAGATCGAATCAAGAAGAAAATGCAGCGATTAGTGTACAACCTCTTTGGTGGCGCCGATTAGGCCGCATCTTCATTCGAGGAAACGGTGATGATGATGCTCTTCCGGTGGTGCGGGTGAAGACGGCGGTGTGGGAATGGAGGTGGCGCGAAAGATGAGGGGAATGTCGAGGCAGCTCCTTGGAGGTGGAGGACGGGGTGGCTGAACCGGCGGGACGATGAGATCGATGACGGATCCTCATCCGGTATGGTGGATGAGGGACGTCGAGGTGTTGCTGTGGACGACGTTGTCGGGGAAAAGGCTCTGGCTGGGTGGAAGACGGAGTAGGGTGTGGGGTTTCGTCGCGGGTTTTCGCGGCCTTGGTGTATGAATGGGTGGGCGGATGGGATGGCAGTGGGGAACCATGGCTTAGAGACGCGCTTGTCCGAAATGTGGGGTAAGTTACGAAAGTACCCCCCCACACACACACACCGATTTGAGGAGGTTCTTTCGGTTCAGGGGTACCACGGGCATTTCGCGTGTCGGGATTTCACAGGAGGTGGGAGTTTTCGCGCGCGTTCTAATTTCGGAATAGCACGACGCGGGTTGAGATGGAGGGAGTTGTCGGAGCACAACGAGACAAAGATATATCTTAAATATTTCGGGCTAACAAGGCGCGGGTTGAAGAGGCGGGAGTTTCGCAGCACGGTAGACAGAGACGCTAGCTTCAATTTTCGGCGGCGCGGCTTCAAATTTCGGAAGAACAAGCTTAACGTTTACCAAAAAAAGACAATTTGCACCTCAACACGCACAACACACACACAAACACCATTTAGACTAGAGTAAGGTACACGTGCATTGCACGCATGAGATTTGGCAACCAAATTATGAATAAATACCACATTATAGCATGCAAGCTTTGAGTCATATATGCATGATGTAGATGTTCATTTAATTCTTATAGTTCATTTCATTCAAAATCATCTAGTTTTTATAAGAAAGCTAATCTATTTTAAGATTCATGGAATTGTGCATTGTAAGACATAAAGTAAAAACAAATAATGGCAAATCATGTAGAAAAATATTTGGGCAATTCTGATACGGAAGATTCTAGAACAAATAAGAAGTGCTTGTGTTTTGATGTTTGTGCATTATGCTTAAGTTCAACCATGGAGTCTTCTAGATTATACATGTGGAGAAATCTGGTGGAATCTAGATGATATCCAATGGCCAATAGTGCTCAAGTTTGCCATCTTTGGACCATCGGATTCGCCTCATCCAACGACCATCTTTCAAAGTTAAAGTTACCCACACACAATAAAAAATATATATATAGGGGTATAGATATAGATATGTGATGCGAAAGCCGCCCATCATCTCCAATTAGAATAGTGTGTCCATGCACGGATGCGACATGGGCAAATGATGTCTGCCATCGGTATCTCAAATTGAAATCAGTCTGACCTTGTTCAATGTGTATACATTACAACATGCTCGTTTCCAAACCACACCGCGCAGATCCGTTATATTCATGCATGCATGGGTTTCAAAACATCAGGATCTCTTATTCAAATATTTGAATTCAACTTTACATTGATTATGACCTCACCTATTCTTTTACACCCACACAGTAGTCTTCTCTTTATAATTGTACCACTAACTTTCTCTCATGCATGCATGCACACACACTACCAGTCGGCATTATCTATCGCATGCATGCAATCTTTTTCTTCAGGTCGGTCTCCCATGAAGGCACACACCCACACACATCCCCCTCTCCATCATATCGGGCATTCTTTATCTCTCACGCGTGCATGCGCAACGATCGATGTTCCTCTATGTATGTGTGTATATAGCTAGGTCTTTCATAGTTTTCCACACAAACCGATCAATCGATATATCTAGTGAGGTCTCACCCTCTTTCCCACGTCCACATCGATCAATCTATAACTCTCTATATAGGATTAACATAAATAGCTAATACACCCACATTAATTATATATCCAACGTCCCCCTCTCATCATCCATGCCTTTCGCTTCATCTCTCAGACGCGTGCACAATGGCGAAGACAGGGGGCAGTAAGGGCCCTACTCCCCCCTAACATCACTATATATCGAGGCTAATATGAATGTGATCATTAGACAATTGCTGCTAAAAAGGTTTAATTTCATGAATTGACCCTCCTCGTAAAGGATTAACAATGCTTGGCCCCCTAGCTCATTTATTTTTCATGACTCCGCCACTGCATGCAATAGCTCACGTGTTCGCCCCCTCTCTCTAAATATCGATCTCGCACTTGTGCATTCCTTCATAGTCTCCCTCCACTCGGCCCCTCACACCATCTTCTAGTCCCCACCGGATTTTGCCACATGTACAATCTAGCAGACTCCATGGTTGAACTTAAGCATAATGCACAAACCTCAAAACAACAGTGGTTCTCTTTTGTTCTAGAATCTTCCGTATCATAACCGCCCAAACTTTTTTTCTAGTTGAATTGCCATTATTTGTTTTTACTATATGCTTTACAATGCACAATTCCATGAATCATAAAATAGATTAAGGGCTTCTTTGATTCAAAGGATTCTCAAAGGAATTTTGGAGGATTCTAATCATTAGGAATTTTTCCTATCTTGGTTGTTTGATTCGTAGGATTGTAAACCATAGGAATTTTTCCATATGATTCATTTGCACTAGATTTCATAGGAAACATCCCATCCACTCAAACCTCTTTGAAAGAATTCTGTGTTTTTTCGATGCACAATCAAACACTCGTACAATCCTGTAGGATTCAAGACGACATTCCACTATAATCCCATGTTTTTCCTATTCACGCGTTCTTAGCTTTTTTATAAAAACTAATTGATTTTGAATGAGATGAACTATAATAATTAAACGAAGGGCTACATCACACATATATGACTCAGAGCTTACATGCTATAGTGTCGTATTTATTCATAATTTGGTTGCAAAATCTGATGCGTGCAATGCACGTGTACCTTACTAGTACTTCGAGTATGTGCAAAACACGTAAATTAGAATACCAATGACACGCTACAAAGTTTCTCTCTTATAGTTCATGAAGCCACGTGGCACATGTGGAGGCGTTGTCGCGACCTCCTTGCGTGGATTGATCACAGTGACGTGCTGCTGGTTCCAGAAGAATGTACTCGTCCTCCCTAAGCCATACTGGCGGTACATGCACAAAGAGAAGATTTGCACGCACGCCACGCATGCACTCATTCCCTCGCACGCACACGCGGGTACACGGGCGGACGCAATTTTGTACCAAGATCCACCCCATGTAATAATTTGACGCGTGTAAAGTTATTCACTTCATTGATGGTCAATTAATACAGTGCATGCAAATTGAGTGGACGTGAGGGCGGAAGAAAGACATTATTACTCCACTGCGCGCATGCGAGTAGTTAAATCGTGAGTTGCTAGTAGTACTTCCATTGGTCTCCTTCGTATTTTGTGCCAATTTTTGACAGTAACATAATATTTACGCATTTGAGCAGTGTAGTACTTGAAATATGTTCTGCTAAACTCATCGGGAGCCGTTTCGGACCTCGAAATCAAAACCATCAATTAATCTTTTCCTTGTTCCCATCACATTCAAAAGCCTGCTCACACCTACTAGTACGTACCAAACCTGAACGTGTTCCCACTATGCAGGTATTAGTACTACTAGTGCTAGTACTTAGGTTATAAAAAGGGGAACTACCTAACCAAAAATTACTCTACCTTTCCTCCTCATAAGTGCTTCTTCTTCGTCCGTCGTTGCCATGGCCGGTGAGCAGAGCTCTAGGTCGATAACTACTCGTAACAAGGGAGTGCCAACCAAGGCTGCGGAAAAAAAAGAGGGCTCGCCGCCACGCAGAGACCTCGAAAGATCTCTCACGGGCAGGCGATGGCTCCCAGGAGCGCCCTAGCCGCGGAGGCGAACATGCCGAGCCGGCGGAGCTAACATCATTATCCCTCGACGGCATGCCCGATCAGCTCAATAAGCACCTCAATAAGCAGAAGGAGTTCATCCAAGGCTTGACGGAGTTGCTAAAGGAGAGCCTGGACGACATGCCCGCTGAGCTCAATCAGTAGGGGGAGTTGACCGCCGGCTTGGTGATGCTGCTGAAGAAGAGCATTGCCTCGGAGAAGAAGGCGACCGGCGAAATCCTGCGACTTCAGGAGGACAAGGCGAAGCTCTTCCACGAGATCGACCTGTTGAAGGAGAAGAACGCCGGCTGGAAGAAGCTGCATGAGGATAGTAGTTCCTTGATGAAGATGATGCAGGCCCTCGTCATGGAACAGAAGGAGGAGTTGGCGAAGCTCCGCATCGAGCACCTCGCTGCTGTCAAGGTACGTAATGCGGCCGTGGAACAGATGATGAAGGCTCGCGTCGAGAAATCCCGCGTCATGGACAGAATGAAGAAGATGGTGGAGGAGACGCGCAAGGAGATGGAGGTCGTGGAGGCGATGAAGAAGCATTTATGACTCCGCAGCGAATTAGATCATTTGGGGTGATAATCTTCCTTCTTCTTTTGCTGCTGTGTTTCATCTTTTGCATCGGGTGTTTCGCCGCATGTGTCACGTTCTCTGCGAGGCATGAATAGAACAATGGTTTTTGTTTTTTGAGGGAATGAATAGAACAATGCTAACAATGAGATGACTAGCAAATTAGATCATTTTTTATCGCCATATGGCACCGGGCTGCCATGTTTCATGCTCCTCCGTCGCAGTACTACTCCAGTGGAAAACTTGAGTATACCGCATGGTTCTTTGCTCCTCCTCGATCAGGTCGTCGGCGCATTTATACGAGCAGTCAAATCACAAGGGCCCGCCTTCCAGCAGTAATGAGCCGTCAAATCACAAAGGCCCTCGCCTCTCGTGAAACCGACCAAGCTAGACTGCCCCGCCCTCTAGCCTTTTAAAAAATGTATACTTTTGTACAGCAGTAGTATCGATGGATTGCGCCATGGAGCAAAACTTCAAATAAAAAAAGGTGGTACATATAGAGAGCGCTCGTCGCCAAATTATGCATATAGTATTATTGAAAAGGGTAGTCACAATAATGGTGTCCAGCACAACCCACCCCTCAAATAAAACTAAGCACCCTGGAATTCTTTGATAAAACTAAGCACCCTGAAATTTTTGACAACTAAACTGCTGGCTATATGATGTTGGCCATATATATTGTACGTATATAATGTGAAGAAACGAGTGGTAGTACTATACCAACTAAAAGATGAAATGTAAGAAATACTAGTATGTACTTACTGAAGAGTTAAAGTAACAAGAAGAAACATAACATAGTTCTGCTGGGGGCTCAGCACAACACACCCCTCAAATTAAATTAAGCACACCTGAAATTAAACTTTGCAACTATTCCGGTAGACACTGCATTAGAACCACCATGAGCAACGACACTGCCACCTTACTCGGAGTCCTCGTCCACGTCCTCGACTTCGTCCTTGTCCCTCTTCCTCTTGGCCGATACTTCTTTGCTTGAACCACCAACTTGGCTGTTGCTCTTCATCCAACCCTTGTAGATATTGAAACAAAGGTAGCTGTCGGTGTCAAAACCGGCGGATCTCGGGTAGGGGGTCCCGAACTGTGCGTCTAGGCGGATGGTAACAAGAGACAAGGGACACGATGTTTTTACCCAGGTTCGGGCCCTCTCGATGGAGGTAAAACCCTACTCCTGCTTGATTGATATTGATGACATGGGTAGTACAAGAGTGGATCTACCACGAGATCAAGGAGGCTAAACCCTAGAAGCTAGCCTATGGTATGATTGTTGTAATGGTTGTGTGTCCTACAGACTAAAACCCTCCGGTTTATATAGACACCGGAGAGGGCTAGGGTTACACAGAGTCGGTTACAATGGTAGGAGATCTACATATCCGTATCGCCAAGCTTGCCTTCCACGCCAAGGAAAGTCCCATCCGGACACGGGACGAAGTCTTCAATCTTTTATCTTCATAGTCTTGGAGTCCGGCTGACGATGATAGTCCGGCTGTCCGGACACTCCCTAGTCCAGGACTCCCTCAGCAGCCCCTGAACCAGGCTTCAATGACGATGAGTCCGGCGCGCATATTGTTCGGCATTGCAAGGCGGGTTCCTCCTCCGAATAATTCATAGAAGATTGTGAACACCAGGATAGTGTCCGACTCTGCAAAATAAATTCCACATTCCACCGTAGAGAGAATAATATGTACACAAGTTCAATCTGCTGACGTGCTTTGTGGCGTGATGTCATGCCACTACCAAGCCTTTACTTGAATCATTTTTTATTATACCACCTCAGCGCATTTAGCGAAGCGGTTTCCTTGGCACGTCTTGTCGAAGCAGAGATCGTGTTCCCCTTATTCCGGGATTCTCATCAATACGGACGTGGGTAACCCAACCGTGCCCGTTGCCACGCCCCCTCTATCGGAGGTGAGTCCCGAACGGTCACGGGGACGGCTCTTGGTATTCCCCGTCTTTATAACGGGACCAAGGCTCGTTTCTTTTCTTCAATCCTCAATCGAATCCACTCCCTGCCCCGAGTTCCAACACCCAGAGCCCCAGATTCGAGCGCTTCGGACCTTCAACAATGTCCGGCTCCGACCTACAGGGCCGGTGGATGCCTTCTTCCGTCACGGAAGAAGACGTGCTAAAGCTGCAAGAGGCCAAGTACCTGTCTTACGAGATTTCGCATAGGTTGCCCGCCAAAGGGCAAGTCATCCCCACCCCCGAGCCCGGCGAGCATGTCATGTTTGTATCCCACCTCCGTCGGGGTTTAGGCTTCCCGATGGATCCTTTTGTGAGAGGGCTCATGTTTTACTATGGGTTGGAATTCCATGACTTGGCTCCGGAGTCCATCCTCCATATCTCTTCATTCATTGTCGTTTGTGAAGCCTTCCTCCGTGTTAACCCTCACTTCGGCTTGTGGCTTAAGACCTTCGACGTGGAGCCGAAGATGATCGAGGGGCGTCAAGTAGAGTGCGGCGGGGCAGTTGTAAGCAGAAGGGCCGACGCTCCATGGCCCGAGGGCTCTTTTCAGGAGGAGCTCGGCTTGTGGCAGCAGGAGTGGTTCTACATAACCGCTCCCAGGGGCAGCAGGCAGAAGCCGCCGCCCATCTTCCGCTCAGGCCCTCCGCAGCGGCTGATGTCATGGGTCAGCCAAGGACTCAACTGGGGGCCGTCAAAGGACGTACCCCTATTACAGGGCCGGATTCAAGACCTCCAGGCGAGAGAGATCGATCTGGTCGTGGTGATGCAGGTCATGCTGATTAGGCGTCTCCTGCCCTGCAAACGCCGTCCTCTCCGGCTGTGGGAGTTTAATCCGGAGGGACCAAGAATTCTCCAACACTTTATGGGTACGACACCCGTGGAGATGTACAAACTGTTCTTCGGATCACGAGTGGCGTGTCCGGAATTGACCAAGGACGCCGGCCTAAGCTGCAATCGCCCGGATACACAGGTAAGTAGCTCCGTGTCCGGACATACCGTTTGTTTGCCTTTCTATGATTCGCTTCTTGACCAATTGCCCTCTAAACATGAGTGGATAGCGCAAGCAAAACTGATACGGTGTCCGGCCCCCCTCCCAGAGACCGCGCTGGTTCCCGTGCTGGTCAGGATGCTGGAGGTTGCGCCTTCAGAGGAAGGCGAAGGGGAGAACAGAGGAACTACCGCCTCAGCCAAGGAGGCTTTTGAGGAAGGGGGGATCGATAATCCTTCCTTCCAGGGGGAGAAGAGGACCGCTTCCGAAAAACCGGAGGCCAAAGCCCCGAAGCGGGGGAAGAAATCTTCACCGGAGGGTCCTGCGTCCGGAGAGGCTCCGGCCGCACAGTCTCCCCTAAAGGATCAGCGCTCCAGCGAGCCGTAAGTAGAAAAAAGGGAGTTTTGTAATAAGGGACCTCCCCATTTGTGCTTCTGAGGATAACTTAAGTTTTTACCTTGTAGTTCAGATCTCCGTCCTTCTCAGATGAGCTCGTCTTCGGGGGAACTCCGTCCGGAGATGATGGAGAGCGAGACGCCTCCATCTGCCGCCCCATCGGATAGGGTGGACGAGCCTGAAGTGTCATCACGGAGGGTGACCCCGAGTCCGGCAGGGCCGAATAGTTCGGCACCAACTGGAGTGCGGTCGGGGGAGCTGAAGGATCTGCTTGAGAGGGCGTCCATCTCAGAAGGTCACCGTACACTGATGAGTACGGTGATTGAAAGAATTTCATCCACCGAAGGCGGATTGCGTGATGCCGTCAGGAGTTTGCTGGCGGGGTTTGAGGTACGTAAAAATGACATACCCGTTGACAGTTTTGCACATAAAGTGCGCCCTATATAGATAGTAGCCCCTGAGACTCGGTAGGATGTCGAGAACGACAGCGTGCCGAGGATCAAAATCCCAGGTATTGATTTACGCCTTTCCTACTCAGGTGGTGGATAGTTCGGTGGCTAGCCGGACTGATGGAGTTGCCGAACTGAAGCGGCAGCTCGACGTTGCGGATGCGGACATCGCACTGGTCAATAAACGACTTGACAAGTCACAAGGTAGGTTTATTCTCCGTGGTCACCTAGTAAGGGAGCCGAAGCCCACTCCTTACAACATGTGTGTTCAATGCAGATGGTGCCGCTGCTGTGGAGAGCCTTCGGGCAGAACTTGCTTAAGCCAAGGAGCAGGCCAGAAGGAGTGATGCGGCTGCCTCGGGGGCGGCCGAAGAGCTAGAAGCCGAAAGGGCTGCACACTGCCGAAGCAGGGAGGAGATGGCCGAAATGGCCGTGAAGTTGAAAGATGCTACCGACCGCAATGATGTTCTTGAAAAGGAACGCCTAGCGGAGCAAGAAGTCCTGGGGAAGGCCACCGCCGAAGCCAAGGATGCCCGTTCTGCAATGTGGGCTATAAAGGAGGAGCTGCGCCAGGCGGGAGACATTGTGGCTGGCAAGCCCTTTCTGCTGCGCCGAAGGTTTACAGATCCAAAGTATGCTCAGCTTGGCCAGCTGTGGGGTCCGGAGGATCCTTATATGGACTTAGCGGCAAGTGCGGCAGACGCCGTTGTGCACTTCCGAAATCAGGAGGATCACAAGATGGAAGAGTTGTTTTGGTCTCAATTCCATAGTCCGGAGCGTTCACTTCCGCTGACCGATCGGCTGGCCGAGTGGGCTGAACTGAATAGATTGTCCGGACTTGCCATGACGGATATCGTGGCTCATGTCTGGCCGGATAGACCCAAGCCGAAGAGTTATTTTGGCTTATTGTAGCAATTCCTTGGGGCGGTGCCGCATATCAAGGTGATGAAGCGGTCGGCTTGCATAGAAGGTGCACGGATGGCCCTCGCCCGTGTGAAGACACATTGGACAGAGATGGATGCCACCGCAGTTGCGACCCAGGGTTCGGACGAGAGCCAGTTACCCGCCGAGCACTATTTTGGGGAAGTTCTGCGTGGTGCTCGTGTAATTGAGTCGCAGTGCTCAAAAAATTTCATGTTCAAGTGAACATTTTGGTTTGTAAAACGATGTTTATGATGTCAGCTCTTTTTTGTACTTGTGCGTTTCAAGTATTGAAATATCTCCTGTGCGGCCGTTTATGTATACGTGTGTATAACCTGAAAGATGGCAGTCGTCGGCTTTAGCCCCCACGCACAAGGTGCGGGGGTGTTCGCAAAAAATAGCGCATTTTCACACTTAATCCGACGTCTCGGTCCTGTGAAGGAGGTGGTAGCGTAGCAAACAAGGCAACCAGACTATAATGCTTTATCACTTTCACTTAGCCATGGGAGTTCGAGGGTGGGGCTACGATATAGCCCCTAGTGGCACCGCGCTCTCCGAATTCGGGGCGCGTATGTGCCTGACCGGGAAACGGTCCTTCGTCAAAGCGACGGAATTCTAAACATTCCTGTAGTCGATCGAGTGGTTGACCAGTCTCTCGCTGTATCATGACAGTCAGTTTTCGGCTTTCTCTACTGAGGTGCTCGCCCGGCCGAACCGGGGCACAATCGCAGTAGTTCTCCTGGTGCCGCGTTAGCCGATGATACGGAACGTAAGGCAGCAAAACACAGGAGCCGGGCAAACCCAACATTTGACCAAAGACATGATTCGGAGCTGATGCATATAAGGCCTAACTCGAGACGCCGAACACTCCCTAAGGTATTCGGTCTTTATGATAGCGGGCAGAACAATGCCCTAAGCCCCTAGTGTCCAGGTACACGCAAGGTCCTCTGACGCGGCCAATGCCAAAACGTCAGTCTCCTCTCCGGTTATAATAAAAACCAGGGGATATATAGCAACAAGAGACAGTAAAAAAGGTTTACGCAGGGTCTTAATCTGAAAAGAATCCTTGCAACGGGTCCCTACTGCATGTCTGCGCCTGTGTCTCCGTTGTGCTATATCCTGGACGGGTGTAACACGCTGTTCATCTGTAAAAGAGAGGAACTTAGTTTGAAAAGTAATCGTGCAAAAAATGAATTAAATATCGAAATATGAATGAATGAATGAAGCTGAGCTTATATTAGCTCATACGCACAGCCCCTTGTAAAGGGGTGTTCGGCTAGGGAGCCCCTAGCTTATTTTATGCCGGACTCGTCTAGCCGTGTCCGGGGTCTTAAACGACCTTTTAATGAGATGATGTCGCATGGACCGGGCATTTTAAGTGTAAGAGACGCGTAGTGTGGTATTGCGTTAAAGCGGACAAAAGCTTCACGTCCCAATAGTGCTTGATGGCTACTTTTGAATGGGGCGACATGAAAGATTAGCTTTTCGCGTCGGAAGTTGTCGGGTGACCCGAACACAACTTCTAGTAGTAAGGAGCCCGTGCACTTGGCGTAGGGGCCTGGCATCACTCCTTTGAAGGAAGTGCGGCTATGCCGAATTTTAGTAAGGTCTATCCCCAACTTGCGGATTGTGTTTGGATATAGCAGGTTTAAATCGCTGCCACCGTCCATCAGGACTTGTGTAAATTGTAGTCTGTCGATTATAGGATCCAATATCAGAGCAGTCCATCCTGCGTTTCAAATACTTCTGGAATAATCCAGGTGGTCGAAAGTAATTGGTTTTGACATCCAGTCTCGAGGTTCCGCTGGGGTGGACCATGCGACGCCTATTTTGGCGGGTGCCGCACTGTTGTTCCGTATTATCACATTAAGTGAATTTACTATTTTGACTTCTTGTGGGAAAGTCCTCTGTTTTCCGGTGCTCTGCTGGTGGGGTTCGTCATCATCCTCGCTTGGCGCGTCGAGCCCCTTGTGTTCAGCGTTGAGTCGGCCGGACTGTTTGCAAACCCAACAGTCTCGGTGGGTGTGGTTTGCAGGCCTTCCGGAGGTGCTGTGGATTTGGCATATCCGATCCAAAATTTTGTTTAAGCTGGATAGCTCTTCACTGTTGTCTTTAAGAGGCAGTGCTTTGTTGTTCGGCCGCGAGCTTTTGAATCCGGCGTTGACCGCCGTATTATTCGGGCTTTTTTTCTTTATTTCGGCGCTGGTCCTTTCTGCGCCATGATTTTCCGTTTCCATCTCTGATCTCGGATGTACTTGGGTCGCTAGTGCTGCATCTTGCTAGCCAGCTGTCCTCTCCTGCGCAAAAGCGGGTCATGAGTCTTGTTAGCATGGCCATAGTTCTCGGCTTCTCCTGGCCGAGGTGTCTGGTGAGCCATTCGTCTCGGACATTATGTTTAAAAGCTGCTAAGGCCTCGGCGTCCGGACAGTCGACTATTTGGTTCTTTTTGATAAGAAACCTGTTCCAGAATTTGCGCGCTGACTCTCCGGGCTGTTGAGTTATGTGACTTAAATTGTCTGCATCCGGAGGTCGGACATAGGTCCCTTGAAAATTTGCTCTAAACGCATCCTCGAGCTCTTCCCAACTTCCAACAGTATTTTCTGGGAGGCTTTTGAGCCAATGCCGAGCTGGCCCTTTGAGCTTGAGGGGTAGGTATTTTATGGCGTGGAGATCATCTCCTCTAGCCATGTGTATGTGCAGTATGTAATCCTCAATCCAGACTCCGGGGTCTGTTGTTCCGTCGTATGCCTCTATGTTTACGGGTTTGAATCCGGCTGGAAATTCATGATCCAGCACCTCGTCGGTGAAACATAGTGGGTGTGCGGCGCCCCTGTATTTAGGCGTGCCGTTATCTTCAAGCATGCGGCATGTTGTGTTGCTTCCTAGGGCCCTCTTTTTTGGTCCATAATTGGACCTGACCGGGCCATCTGTTTTGTGAGGATCGTGTGTCGTATTGTGTGCGGCGCCACTTGTCGCTTTTGGCCTGTCATCTGGTCGTCTATCTGGCCAGGCGGCCTTTTTGCTTTTTGACTGTGGGGGCTCTATGGCCTCCTCGTCGAATTCTGGCAGCAGCTTGAGCTTCGGGTAGCTCTTTGTTTGGTGGCTATTGCCATATTTGTCCGCAGTCTTGAGTACTTTGCTCCACCTCATTCTGAGTATGTCTTCCGCTGTTTTGAGCTTCCGTTTTTCCTTTTTCAGACTTCTTGCGGTGGCGACGAGTCGTTTGTGAAGGTTCTTATGCTCCGGTGGTGTGTCCGGCGTGAGATCGTCTGGACTGTTCTTTTTGCTGGGCATGGATTGGTTATCCGATTCGTCTTGTTCGGATGGTTGCTTGGTTTCATGTTCGTCATCCACTGGTTTGCCCTGCTCTATTGCTGGGTCATTAGGAGTGCTGTTTTTGTCGAGGCGGGACTTAGGGCGGCGTCTGCGTCGCTGTTTTGGTTGTTTGCCGGCGGAATTATCCTTTGCCGCGTCCCGTTTTTCCTCGTTATTGCTTCCTTTTGGGGTGTCCACCATATATACATCATGGGTTGTGGTGGCCGTCCAGTGCTCGGTGGGCGCTGGTTCTTGGTAGTCTCCGGCATCGTCGTCCGTGCAGTCGATGTCTTCGGAGTCGTAGTCTAGCATGCCAGTTAGATTGTCGACAGTGGCTACAAAGTGGGTGGTGGGTGGGTTCTGAATTTCTTCGTCGTCCGCATCCCAACCATCCTGACCGCAGTCCGGCCAGGGTTCTCCTCATAACGAGAGATGTTTTAGTGAATTCATGATGTCGCCAAAGGGTGAGTGCTGAAAGATGTCCGCGGCGGTGAACTCCATGATCGGCGCCCAATCGGGTTCGATTGTCAGGGGCGCAGGAGGTTCGGAGTCCGGCAAGGAGTCCGGCACCTCGGAGTCACGAGCTTTATAAGGGACAAGGTCAGTGTTCGGCTCTATCATCATAGAAGTTGCAGCTCCCGAGGCGGTGTCCAGCCACCTGTCCTCAATCTGCACGATCGGCTCCGAACTATGGGTCAGAGCGGACTTGTGTGCGGCCTCTAGGGTACTGTCCGGCGGCAGAGCTAGATCATGCCCATCGTGGCAGTGCGGCACGCTCGGCTGCGGCTCGACTCCATCGAAGATCAAGTCCCCGCGGATGTCAGCCGTGAAGTTTAGGCTTCCAAACCTGACCTGATGGCCGGGGGCGTAGCTTTCTATCTGCTCCAGATGGCCAAACGAATTGGCCCGCAGTGCGAAGCCGCCGAACACGAAGATCTGTCCGGGGAGAAGAGTCTCACCCTGGACGGCGTTGTTGTTGATTGAAGAAGCCATCAAGCCTATCGGTGACGACACAGAGGAACTCTCAATGAAAGCACCAATATCGGTGTCAAAACCAGCGGATCTCGGGTAGGGGGTCCCGAACTGTGCGTCTAGGCGGATGGTAACAGGAGACAAGGGACACGATGTTTTTACCCAGGTTCGGGCCCTCTCGATGGAGGTAAAACCCTACTCCTGCTTGATTGATATTGATGGCATGGGTAGTACAAGAGTGGATCTACCACGAGATCAAGGAGGCTAAACCCTAGAAGCTAGCCCATGGTATGATTGTTGTAATGGTTGTGTGTCCTACGGTTTATATAGACACCGGAGAGGGCTAGGGTTACACAGAGTCGGTTACAATGGTAGGAGATCTACATATCCGTATCGCCAAGCTTTCCTTCCACGCCAAGGAAAGTCCCATCCGGACACGGGACGAAGTCTTCAATCTTGTATCTTCATAGTCTTGGAGTCCGGCTGACGATGATAGTCCGGCTGTCCGGACACCCCCTAGTCCAGGACTCCCTCAGTAGCCATCAATTGCAGCGTACTGGATGTGGTCTATATCTAGTACATTCCGCTGCCATGCATGACGATGAAATGTGTATGGACTCCAGTTTACCGTACGAAGGATGAACCATGGCTCCTGCCAGGGTCAGCATTGAAGGCTGACGAGAGGACACCAGCCGATTCTTTTGGAGGTCGAAGGTGTTGCTTACAACGAGGCCTATCCGACACAGGACTTCTTTGTCGTTACCAAAGTCTATAGTAACGAATTTGACTAGGTTTCTCTCGAGGAAGTCCTTACAATCCTGGCACTCAACGTCGGCATTGCATATGTGGTAGACCAAGCATAAGTCATGCACGCAAACCTGGATCACGGCGGGCTTCTTCCTCTCTTCGTCCTTTAGATCCTTCTCTCGTCCCACTACTATGGTGTACTCAACATCTAGCCCAGCGACCCACTCATCATCTGAGTCTTCGAACATGTGTCTGAAACGAGAAAGGCATCCTTTCACCGTCGCGGAAGTACGGGTGTAGATGACGTCGAACTCATCGCCGGTGATGGTTCTAACCTTGTACTCACCGCCGATCGGGGAGATTTGGGACGCCATGGATTTGGGAGGAGGGTTAGGATTAGTGGAACTGCCATAATCTGAATGGACGGGACGACTAGGAGCGAACCGCCGTAGTATTAAAGGACGTGCGGGGACGAGTAGGAGCGAACTGCCGGTGTGTGAACGGCAGGGTAGTGGCTTTCCATTCTCCCATGATACGGGCTTCCGAGAGCCCTTGGATCTGAGATCGAACGGTTGCATGGCGTGATTCTAGACCTATGGGTGAATATCCTATCCTGGAGGGTTATTCTTAAATTTTTTAGCAACTTAGCATGCGACCGTTTGATCTCAGATCCAAGGGCTGCCAGCAGCCCGTATCATGGTCGCACCTACCACGACCGTCGCGTTGCTCGCACGGTCGCGCCTTTGGAGATTTAACACGGTGTGTTATGCTATCTGATGTTGGCATGTCATACATAGTCATCACTTAGTCACTCATACTACAACTAGTCTCTCTCTTCTTGATTAACTTGCCACATCAGACTTTATGCCTATGTGGAAAGCTTAAGCACCTGTAGGAGCAAGTAAGTACAATGGCCCTGTTTGGATCCATGAGTTAGAGTTAGTTTAGGTTAGTTTGGACTCAACTAATCCAAAAATATCCAAACAGGAGGGTTAGTTTGGGTTAGATGCATCTAACCCATTCAGAAAATCTAACCCACCCAAGAGGTGCTTATTTGGGTTAGTTCTTCTCAGGATCACTAAAAAACATATTTTTCTCCCACTTCCTCGAAGCTTCTCGTCCTCTCCCTCCATCCCTCTCGCACCGTCCGTGAAGGCGCCTTGCCGTATCCCCGCTCCATCTAACCCTGCCATCCAAACACCTCTTTGGCTAGAGTTAGTTCACGGTTAGTTCATGGTTAGAATCTAACTCTAACCTCTAACTGAGTTAGAGTATCCAAACAGGGCCAATAGTGCGCTTTACATGGCATTTTTGCATATGCGAAGGAAAGAGAGGCAAGGAAAAAGTTGAAAAGTGGGCTCTCATGCAAGAGCCAGCCTCTACTACATGGTGGAGCATTGGGAGAGGCACCTGTATGGAGGTGGTCAGGAATCAGGAGACTCACGCCGGTCATAGCGCCGCAGTTAAAATGATAATGGCAAGTCAAATCACAGGGCCCCACCTGTCCAGCAGTAACTCGCTGTCAAATCACACAGCCCTACGTTTGCAGCAGCCTACTCCCTCGTCTTCTCGCATCCCTGTCGAACCGACTAGGCGAAACTGTCCCGCCGCCTACCGGGCAGGAAAAGCCCCGCCCTCGACTTTTAAATTGTATACAATATACTAATTTTGTATCCATGGATTGCACCCGCGCCATGGAGCAAAGCGTATAGAAAACGGCGGTACACATGTACGGAGTATACAGCACGCCCATCGCGTTCGCGTCGCACCCCAGACGGTCGGTCGGTCTGGCACGCTGCTCTCCGAATGGAACGCGCGTCATATTGCATTCGCACACACATGTGGGACGACAATTGAGAACCGACCATAGGCACACTCCTCGGCCCCGCAAGTCGGGTGACTTAATAGAAGAGGGAGACGAGCAATAGTACTAGAGAAGTGTTGTACTACGTTGGTGCCTGGACGATCCCTGCAAGACACAAAAGATCAGTTCGTCCATGCATGTGACCAGACTCCAGCAGACACGCCTGGATTGGCTATCGTCTACATATCATGTAGGTTGTGTTGTACATGGTTGTAGATGTGGTGAGAAATCTAAAAAAAGGTTTCTTGTCATCTCGCAAAATTATGTGTCATGTGCTTCGGATCATTGCGAGGGTTAAACAGCGCCAACTGAGTTGGGCTAGTCATTGGGGGCACATGCACGAACAGTGACTACTTGGCTGCCATCTAGTTCAAGCCGGCTATGTTAATTAGGACATCTATCGACGGACCCCTTTTCTACGAGTTTACCTTTAATTTGAGCTTTGTTCCTCGTCTAGTTTGTCCGTCGGGATTCATGTTGTCTCCTTTGGGCAGTGAGGTTATGATTTCTTGTCATGTGGCATTTTTTTGTGTTATATGTTATAATCCTGCGCTTCAGATCAAAATGACGACAACTGCGCCTCCGGGCCACGTGCATGAAGACTTCTCGACAGTCATTGACGAGGTCAAGCCGGCTCCGTTAGACAAAAGAAAACTAAGTACTACTCCACTATATAGGCAGGAGCCTCCGCGCTTGCTTGCTAGTGTTGCTCTCTTCACACTGTCTCGGCCTCTCCAGATCTAAACACGACAGCGGTGGCCACTCTCTCTCTCTCTCTCTCTCTCTCTCTCTCTCTCTCTCTCTCTCTCTCTCTCTCTGCTCACCGCTGGTCACAGATCCAGCCGGATCGTCTCCGCCGGGGAAGGTGAGAAGGTGCAACGTTCACGCGGTCGTCCTCAGCGACGTCTCTTACCCACTGCTGGGCGCGTCCCGATCAGCCTGCCTTGCCGTTCTCTCCCAAGCACCGCTGGCGAGGGAGGGCCTCCGACCCCTTCTTCCTTGCTGCCATAGTGTGGGCAGATCCGGCCTCCCGCCGCCCACCTAGCGACATCCCGGCTACCATCAGGTATAACTTCCTTCAAAACCGGCCTTGCTCTACTTCCTGAGCTCCTGAAGTCGCTGCATTTGTAACTTTTACTATTTCTCAGGCCCCCTCGTAGATAGGATCGATCAGCTGTTTGAAAACCACCTATTTTTTATGTTTAAGAGGTAAAACTAGTTCATGCACTCGAATCTAGTACTACTTGGTTCAAAAAAGGAAGAAATGGGGTGGGGGTGGGGGAGGATTTGTTACCTGAATCTAGGACTTGGTCGAAAGAGGAAATAATGGGGGCGAAAAGTAGCAGAGACTGGCTATCCAACTGGTCTCTAGGTCTAATAGGGAAATAAAGGGAAACGCAGTACAAACTCAATATAAACCCGATCTATTGGTTGAAAAAGGAAAGAAATTGGGGACTGGGGGACAAGTCAACAGAGTAAGTCCAGCACTAGATTTGCTAGCCTCACACAGTATAAGGTGGCTATATCGAACAAAATTGGGACCAACCCAGATATCCTGTTCTGATGTTTGTTGCCCCGAGCCACTCTTATGTAATGCCACTGGTAAAATGTAGTAGTCGCACTGTTAAAAGTAAGGACACGTTAAACCAATATTGTTTTCAATGTAATGCCTCCAGTAATATGAATCAATGGCACTTCTTTACATGTCCTGCTAAAATTTCCCATTAAGATAAGTTGGTTCTTTTCGTTAGAAATGCAACTGTCCTGGTCCGCCTACTCTCCCGTGCCCAAAGTAAAATGTCGTATTTAACGGTTGTCATAGTTAATCCTAATGCCCACACTAATATCTAGCAATGCCACTGCTTTAGAAATTGCTATTGTCCTTGTAGGATTTCCATTCAGATAAGGAACATGCTTATTTTCATTTGATGCATGTTTCATCACTTGTTAGTCACCCTCCTTTCCACCTTTTTTGTGCAAATAGAGATATACATTTCACGCTCGATCTTAGTTGAACTGCACAAATGATATCCAAATTATAGTTGAGCATTCCAGGAGCTTCACAACCAACCTTGATGTTGCTCAATTTTATTGCAACTAATGAAGAAGAAGCTCTGTGGGTTTCGTTTTCTGATGGAAATGGAACCGGGGCTGGAGCCCTTTTCTTAAAAAAAATTGAAGAAGAAGCTGCTAGCTCATGGGACATTGCTTCATTTTAGGTGAACTGCACCAAAAGTCCCATTAATTGAATCATCCATGTTGGTGACTGAAAGAGCCTGCTTCAGCATCCCAGTCTAAGCACCCCCGGCCTCCATCCTTGCGACGCACGGTACACCTTGTTTGCCACCTGCTCGACCCTAGTGTCACTGATAAAATGAAGTAATAATACAGTTAAAATAGAGCGAGTGTCATCTCTATCATTTCATTTCCAATGTAGATAAAGAAAGTGCTTCTCTTTGTTAAAGTATGTTTCATCAACTAGTTCCATTGTTAATGTTTAAGCGTTTCTGCAAACTGGGGTGCTTAATTTTAGTTGATATGTACAAAAATAGATATTTGAATGTCTCAAGGCGCCTCCTTGTACTACTGTTGTACATTGATGTTCATCACTGGCAGAAGGTGTATCTAGGAGACTTGGGACGATGTCCAGTATGAGGCGTACCGTATGAGGCGTCGCAGGGCCCATCTCGCCCTCGCAGCATGGCAGACTATGATACTATCGCAATATTTTCTTCTATTTATTTTGTGTGTTTCATCAACTAGTGCCACTATAATGTAATCACGCTTTTTCATTATCTATGCAAACAGGGTTATTCAGCTGCATTTTGGTGGAACTGCACAAATGTACGTATGGAACCGGCATATATGCAGAGTGCGAGGTGTGCCAAGTAAAAATTACGGACACCAACCATGCTTCATGCACGCATTGGCATCCACCACCACCAGTGGGATGTGTGGCGCTCTCTGTAGACGGATCTTTCTCGGCAGCAAATCGTCTAACCAAATACTAGTAGCTTATATTAGCAGTTTTCTAGGGAGTACTCTTTTCTGAAAGAAGCACCAATCTATTTTTCTTTATTTGTACACTGTGTCACAACTTTGACCCAAAGGTCCAGAGCTATTTTAGGGTTATTGGCGTAGTACTCGGAGACTGATTGTAAGCATGATTTTCATTAGCTGTCACACTGATTGTAAGCACGAGCAGGTGGAAGATTAGGTTAGTGCGAAGCTTACCTTAAACCCTACCGCCGCCGTTGACACGAGGCGAGCGTCGAGGGAACCGTGGAGAACGGCGAGGAAGCGACGTCGCGCCATCCGGCCTCCTCTTGTGGTGGGAGAACGAACACTCCTGTGGCTCCGGCTGGCTCTGCACCCTCACGAACGACACACCATACTCGATCGATTCGTTATCCTCTGGGTGCTCGACCTTCGACCTGTACGCCCACCACCTCCGCCTGACTGTCGCCTCGGGCGAATCTGTCTGCTCCATCGCCCATAGGAGATACTCGATGAACTTGGAGGACTGCGGCGTGAATGCCGCCGAGGAGTACATGTACATCGCCGCCCTCATCGCCGCCGTCTCGCTCTTTCGTATACATTGCCACATGGCCCGCACCATCCTCGAAATCTCCCGCTCATTGTCAAACCAACTAAGGATCTCCTTCAACCTGGCTAACTTTGTCTGGTCGCCGCCGGCGATCTGCCTGATTCGTTGTTGCATCCTCTCCATAGATGTCGTTCTGAGTGGTTCGGTGCTAGCTTTGGAAGATGGGAGGAGAGACGGTGGTCTTGCAATAGAGAAGAGGGAGAGGAGAGGAGGTGGTTTTGGAATGGAGATGATGGAGAGGAGAGGAGGTGGTTTTGCAATGGAGAGAAGATCAGAAGAGGGAGAGGCGAGACGGTGGTTTTGGAATGGAGATGATGGAGAGGAGAGGAGGTGATTTTGGAATGGAGATGATGGAGAGGAGAGGAGGTGGTTTTGCAATGGAGAAGATCAGAAGAGGGAGAGGCGAGACGGTGGTTTTGGAATGGAGATGATGGAGAGGAGAGGAGGTGGTTTTGCAATAGAGAAGAGGGAGAGGAGTGTGCGACAGCGATTTAGGATTGGGCGAGAGGGCCGGCGCACTGTGACTGGATCAAAATCAAAATCAATTTACCCTTCAATTAAGAAAGCGACCCCACATTAACTAGTCTTCCTTTTATTCTGTGTCATAATTGACCATGATTTTCGCACATAAAATATATGTTATACATTGCAAAAATAATATAATTTGAAAGTACATTCAGATACGAACCAAGTGATACAATTTTTTGTGACATGCATTCACATTTTGCTTGTCACATACAGTACGTGGTCAAACTTTGACCCAAAATACGCAAAACAACAAGAAATACTTCCAAGACCAGCGCCGCTCTTCCGCTCTTCTCCTCTTAAACCATCGCCACTCCTCTCCTGTTCCAATCTAAATCTAGCGCCGCTCCTCTCCTCTTCCGTTTCAAAACCACCGCCCCTCCTCTCTTGTTCCAGTCCAAAACCAGCATCGCTCCTCTCCCGTTCTAATCCAGAACCAGCGCTGCTCCTCTCCTCTTCCATTCAAAAACCACCGTCGGCGAGTGAAGGAGCTGTGGAGAAGTAGATCGATGGAGGAGTACAACCGATACGTGAGGATCGCAGACGGCGACCCTGTGAAGCTAGCTAGGATGTTGGAGATACAGTCTTGGTTTGACAACAAGGACCAACTAGCGGCGACGGCGACATCCATGGCCAAATATCTGCAACAGAGCGAAAAGGCGGCGATACTCCCGGAGGGAGTCGCGCCTGAGTACATAGAGCTGCTCCTCTAGGCCATGGAGCAAACAGATTCGCCGAATCTGATTGTGAGGGAGCGGTGGTAGGAGTATCGATCCCAGATGGAGCATCCACCAGAGATTGAAGGATCGAGCATCTACAGGGTGTCGTTTGTGAGGGTGTCCTGCCAGAGCGAGCCGGTGGAGTCTTCTTCGACCGAACCCAACTGCAAGAGGAGAAAAGCAGTTGGTCCGACGACGCTTCCCCGCCATCGTCTCCCTCGCCGTTCACATCGTCTCACGGGGC
>NC_041391.1:150891652-150913405 GCF_002162155.2 Triticum dicoccoides
CCCAATAGTCGGGCAGGTTGTGAATTGTCAGGAGGATCTTAGGGTTGTCAGTATTTGCAGGTTGTGAATTGTGTTTTGTGTTGTGTATTTTGAGAGTACTTTCAGATATGAATGTCTTTTGAATTTCAGATTTGCAGTATTGAGCATATGAAGAATTTTATGAATTCTAGAGATCTATTTTTAGCACTTAAAAAATGTAGTTTCATAGGAGTATAAAAGTGCAGACGAGAAGAAACTGCAAGTTTCAGTTTCAGATAAGAAACTGCAACTTTCAGAGGCAGAGCATTTATATTAACACGGCATTTTCAAACAGGGTTAACATCACTAGTCATCAACCCGTGCGTCTGCATGGGCTAGTGATTTCAAAAACATGAAAGTGCTAAATCAATTAAATAACTTTCTTTGGTAATGCATTAGGAATTAGAAATACTGATAAACATGGAAAACTATTTTGAATATCTTGCCATTGAGCGTTTTATGTCATAAATTCAGAAAAAAGATTTCATTTACGGCATAGGAAATTAGAAACTAAAAAATAAATTATTTGGAGGAACATTTAGAAGGAGCCACATCCTCAGTTAAATAAGAATAAAGATCGACACATATTTGAGACCATGTGTTTTTTCAATTTAGTTTGTTTTACCATAAATATATTCCCCGAAATCAGAAACTGAATCATGCATGGTTATTATATATGAAGGAGAACATCAAATGATAAATTTATTCTTCCTCAACATGAAGGTGGTGAAATTATTGACTCTTAATCAAAATCATGCTATCAATACTTAGATTATAACTCAAATAGTATGTCATTATGTATATATGTACATACTCATGAAAATTAAAAATCAGAAGAAACTTTTTATATAAGGAGACATTTTGGCTTCCGCATCCGGGATTAACTCTAAAAGGAGCACATTTATTCTATTTTGGTGATATACAACAAATCCACTGAAATATTCTGGAAATAACGCAAAAGAGATGTCTGGTTTTTGTTTTCCTTCTATATCCTTTTTCTACACAAATGCGAGGCGGACAACATGGATTTGTAATTCATTTATAGATGAAGAATTAAAAAATGTAAGACTTCACAAATGCATATGTACGCATATGAGATCTATGGTATACATAATCATGTATTCGAAATATTTTTCGACCATGATTCGTACATATAGCTTGATTTTTCTTATTTCAATTAGTATAGACAATCAGGGATATTACAGATATAGTTCGGGGGCATCGCTCCTAGTTTCTTGATAGGGTTTTCTCTCTCTTCCGTATGGAGTCAAAATAAAAATATACACCATATATGTATACGTACCAATATTGAACCGCACATGTACGGTTTTCTCTCTCTTCCTTGTGGAGTCAAAATAAAAATATACAGTATATATTTATACGTACCAATATCGGACCGCGCGTGCGTATGTATATATATATTTTTTTGCGGGATTATTATCGGACCATGCGTGCGTATGTATATATGTATTGGTAAGCATGTAATCCTTTCTTAGCTTAGCCCCCTACAACTAATCATATGATCCATGCTCTCCAAAGTTATATAAGCTCATCATCCATGCATGGTGTGAACATCAGTAAAGTAGTGATAAGAATTCGTCCTAATAATCAAATTTGCAGTCCAGTACTTACATGTATATACATGCAGCTGGATAGATGTGCGGGATGCAGCCAGGGCGTGGATGAGAAGCTCATCCTGCCACTATACATCCTCGTCGGCGGTTCTTGACTTGATTATCCTCTTCATCGGTGCTTTCGTTTGGTTACCCATAGCGGCGTGCTCATTGAATGTGCTTTTCGCTACAGAAGTTCTCCCGATATGTAAAAAGGAAGAATTGCAGCAAAGAGGGACACAATTTGAATATGAATATGAAGCATACAACATGATTCTTCCCTTCAATATATACCATTAGTATGGAAATAAATGTATGCAAGGTCATATGTTCTGCTTAAAGAAATAAAGGAATACCTTATCTGTTCATAACGCGTGTCTAATAAAGTCTGCATGTGTGTATAACATATATACTCCTTTGGTAAAAGATTGATGCTGCCACCGGCAACTGCGCTTGGCCGTCCAAGATTTCCAGGGATCAACAACCACACGGTTGGGCTGTTCTTCTACATATGTGCATCCATAATTACGCAAGCTGGAGCAGATTGAAACGTGGTCAGCTAGTTGATGGGATTAGCAAAGGTAGAAAGGTCAGCTATGTAACATCGGTTGAATAGATGCAAAACATCACGGGAAAAGCACATATGGGACAGAAAGAAAAGGTAAAACGGTTAACATACTAATATCTACTATTGTGCGAGGAGGCGAAGCGGAGAATGATGTGACTTCAGAAGGCAGCGATGGGAGAGAGCAGTACAACCTATGGAGACTCAGAGGCCTGTTTCTGAAAACATATCAGGAGAAGTCAATCTGGAGAACGCGTGATGTTTCAGATTTGAGCCACTAATGCTTCCATCTAATGCACAATATATTTCCAATTTTCTGCTTCTAACGATTAGGCTTAAAAGCAGCCTCCAATTAGTAAATAGAAGTTGAAAGTTAAAGTCATTCTCCCATCTTGAAATTGACATAGAGCATGGCCCAGGGACCCACCATGCAGATAAACGTAGTTCAATTTCGGGTAAAACACTTGACGTGATGAATCAAATTAAGCATACTACTGATGATGAGTACCACAATTACAACAAAAGTTTTTTTTAATAACTATGATGCGTCGGACTCTGACATTAAAAGGCACAAATTTGCTGGGAAGACAAAGATGAAAATGGATTATTAAAACTTATTGGGTTATTAAAAGCCAAAGTAAAATAAACTAATTAGATTGCATAGCACCTGGGAATCCAAGCCATCCAAGTATTATGTACGTCAGATCATCAAAATCCCCCAAAACAAAACTCTAAGTTGTACTTTCTCATTCGATACCACGTGTCATATTGCAGTAGAACAACATAAAAATTCTCAAATACAAAGACATACTCCCTTTTTGCTCCTTGCTTACCTGCAATCAAACTGCTATAGTTCCTCGACTCGGTAGCTTCAACAACGGTGCCTCCATATGTAGTCCGCATTGGAATCTCTAAAAGGACTTATATTTAGAAATGGAGTAAGTACAAACTTTCTTTGATGCGCACCCTCTTTTTCACAGCATGGGATTGCAGTTTGGTCAGGCATGGAAACTGAGATTAATTAGAAGGACCTTCTCATCAGCGAAGATGTCTTGTGTCCTGGCTTGGCCCTGATGATGGGCACATGAATACTGGAGAAGGGATTGGTTAGTTTACGCACCGCCAACATAGTTTCTCCAGTCTGTATTTTTCTAGTTCGCCTGCTCCGCCAGGTAACCGGTAAGAGAAGGGATTGGTTAGTTTACGCACCGCCAACATAGTTTCTCCAGTCTGTATTTTTCTCGTTCGCCTGCTCTGCCAAGTCACCGGTAAACTTTTCGTCAAGAGGGATCGATCTAACAAATCAATCTAGAATCAATCTAGCTAGCCTCGCCTTGCTTCACGTATACGGAAAGCACCCTAGTGGTGCTACTGTAGATCAATCCAACTGCCTGTCTTTTAGCTTGCACGCAACATAGCTCTTTGTGGATTTGTTCCAGCAATCAAAAATCAACAAAGAGGAGTAGCAGGGGTGAAGAAACCGGGCTGCAGGTATGTGTCGGTCCGTCGGCAGGGAAGATTGCCGCCAGAGTAAGGAGTCTATGATGGATTCTTTTTTTAAAGCGAGGAAGATTTTTTTTCCTTTGAAGACATTTTTTTCACGTGCAAGACAACATATTCCCTTGGATCCGTGGAATAGTTTGCTTGAGGACGTGGGACACCGGGTGAGGACTCATGAAACCTCATCTGACGGCTGTAGAAAGTTAATATCTAGATCGGACGCACAGTTTTCTTAGTTTCCAAGGATTAACGTAAAGCCTCGTTTGGTGCCTCCAATTAGTAAATATAAGATATAAGATATAAGATATAAGATATAGATACATAACATGCAACCACATATAACAGTGCCATGTTAGAGGGAGCACCTGTGATGGTGGACAAGGGGGGACGTGCTCATTATCAACACAACTACGTTGAGTGTATATGCACGTGTTGTCTTCCAAATCTTGTTGGGGGTGCACTTAGACATACATCTCTCTAGTCATCTAAGTGATCACGTGATCCAAATCAACTAAACCATGTCCGATCATCACGTGAGATGGAGTAGTTTTCAATGGTGAACATCACTATGTTGATCATATCTACTATATGATTCACGCTCGACCTTTCGGTCTCCGTGTTCCGACGCCATATCTGTATATGCTAGGCTCGTCAAGTTTAACCTGAGTATTCCGCGTGTGCAACTGTTTTGCACCCGTTGTATTTGAACGTAGAGCCTATCACACCCGATCATCACGTGGTGTCTCAGCACGAAGAACTTTCGCAATGGTGCATACTCAGGGAGAACACTTCTTGATAATTAGTGAGAGATCATCTTATAATGCTACCGTCAACCAAAGTAAAATAAGATGCATAAAGGATAAACATCACATGCAATCAATATAAATGATATAATATGGCCATCACCATCTTGTGCTTGTGATCTCCGTCTCCGAAGCACCGTCGTGATCACTGTCGGTGTCAAAACCGGCGGATCTCGGGTAGGGGGTCCCGATCTGTGCGTCTAGGCTGATGGTAACAGGAAGCAAGGGACACGGATGTTTACCCAGGTTCGGGCCCTCTCGATGGAGGTAAAACCCTACTTCCTGCTTGATTAATATTGAAGATATGGGTAGTACAAGAGTAGATCTACCACGAGATCGTAGAGGCTAAACCCTAGAAGCTAGCCTATAATGGTATGATTGTAATTGTGATCGGCCTTCTAAGGACCAACCTCTCCGGTTCATATAGACACCGGAGAGGGCTAGGGTTTACATGGAGTTGGTTACAAGGAAGCAAATATAATATCCGGATCGCCAAGCTTGCCTTCCACGCCAAGGAAAGTCCCATCCGAACACGGGTCGAAGTCTTGAGCCTTGTATCTTCACGCTTCAATAGTCTGGATGATGTATATAGTCCGGCTGTCCGGATACCCCCTAATCCAGGACTCACTCAGTAGCCCCTGAACCAGGCTTCAATGACGATGAGTCCGGCGCACAGTCCTGTCTTCGGCATTGCAGGGCGGGTTCCTCCTCCGAATACTCCAAGATAATTATCGAACACTTGAACCGTGTCCGGATCCACAAAATGATCTTCACATGCCACCGTAGAGAGAATGGTATTTCACAAATGCAATCTGCTGACAACTTTTTAGGCGACGCGACGTGCCATTACGGTCGGGTCATTATTCGAACCGTTTTCCCACAACCAGCCACAGCGCATATTGCGAGGCGGTTTTCTTGACACGTCTTGTCAAAGCAGAGATCGTGTCCCTTTATCACGGGATTCTCATCAATACGGGTACGGGTAATCCAACCGCACCGCTAATCGCGGTGAGCGGGAGGTAAATGGGTTCCACCAGGCAAGTGGGGAGGCGCAAAAAGCATTTACCGCCCCTATAAAGAGACAAGGCCTCTTTCTCTTTATCCACGCCTTCCTCCTTCTGTTAGCTCATTCCCCTCTTTTCGAGCCCTAACGCCCACGCACTCTTCTTTTCCACCGAAGAGAGTTTTTCCAAAGATGTCCGGATCCGGAGCAGGAGGCGGATGGATGGCCTCTACTGTCTGGGAGAAGGATATCAAGAAGCTCCGGGACGCCGGGTATCTGGCCCAGAAGATCGGCCACTGTCTCCCACCGGCGGGACAGGTCGTCCCCACTCCGGAACCTCACGAGAGAGTCGTGTTCCTTCCCCATTTTGTCTACGGGCTTGGGTTTCCCCTACACTCATTTGTTCGCGGAGTCATGTATTACTACGGGATTGATTTTCATGATCTTTCCCCCAACTCCTTTCTCAATATCTCGACGTTCATCGTCGTGTGCGAGGCTTTTCTTCGGATCTCACCTCACTTCGGCCTGTGGCTGAAGATTTTTAATGTGAAGCCCAAGGTGGTGTGACGAACACGCCGAGTGCGGCGGCGCCATGGTGAGCAAGATGCCCAAGGCCGTTTGGCCGAAGGGCGCTTTCAACGACTCCGTTAAGGGGTGGCAGCGGTAGTGGTTTTATATCACCGAACCACGCGGCAAAAAGTGGGTTGCAGCTCCTGAGTTCAGATCCGGAGCTCCACTGCGGCTCACGTCCTGGCCCAAGAAGGGCCCGAACTGGTCCTCGTCCGATGAGTTGTCATTGCTCCAGACGCGGGTCTAGAGTGTGGTTGACAGGGACGTCAAACTCGTCGACGTGGTCCAGGTGATGCTAGTTCGCCTGGTTCTCCCTTGTCAGCGCCGAGCCTGCACTTTGTGGGAGTTCGACCCAACCGAGCACCAAACCCTTCAGGAGCTCTACGACTCCTCCCACAAGGATATCTGGAAGGTGCTCTTCAAGTCCGTCAAATCGTGGCTGGGCTCCGCCGAGGACCGTGGGTATCAATTATCCCATGCTGCAAGCCCGGTAAGTTACAGCCACGCTCTGTCCATCCACGGTTCGGTTGGCATGTCATGAGGGAGACATCTTAATCGTGTTTCGTCGTGACCTCAAGGATGGATAAAGAAGGTGGAGAGGATTCATTGTCCGGCCCCGCTGCCAGAGGAACCGGTCGGACCTCTTCTGACGAAGATGCTGGTACCCACGCCTTACGAGGCGCCAAAGAAGGAGGCCTCTAAGAAGGTCAAGAAGACCCGGAGTGGCCTCCGTCACCTCGAGGCTTTGGACGCAAAATCCGAAGACTCAAGCGACGCTCCTTCTTCGAAAGACGAAGAGGAAGAAGCAGAGGAGGACGAGCCTCACTCTGAAGGTGGGGAGAAGCGTGCAGCTTCCTCGTCCCTGGGGGCCGAATCGCCCAAGAGGAGAAAAGGTTCCCTCCCAGAGGCATCCACCACGGCTGCCAATAGCAGCCTGGAGTGGGATCCCAGGGCCCAGCCCCTAGAGAAGTCGTAAGTATACAAAATCCAAACACGCATATGCGTCCGGGATTGTTTTTGGGTATAGTAGTTTTAACTGTTGCTATATTTTGCACAGTCCGGCAAGGTCTCGCACTGGACAGTCCTCATCCGAGGATTCGCTGAGCTCGGACGCCTTGGCGAGCGAGACGCCTCCAGAGGCCCCTTCCCCGAAGTCCCGGCGCGACACTGAGGTGTCGTCTCAACGGGGCCCAGACCAGGGGGCATATCACTGGAGCCGGACACACGGGAGCGATGGCCCCTGAGTGTGCCGTCAGCGGGGGCGATCTTGGGTTCAGCCCACAGCCGGACAAGGTCCAGGAGACCTCTAAGGCTCCCGGATCGGGCGAGCAGCCACCTTCGACGGTGGAAGTCCTGCCTACTCCGCCGGCAACCTCTATTCAAGTAGAGTTGCCAGGCGGTCTATCGACGGCGTTAAAGAATGCGTCTATCGTTGATGAACATCGGACCCTTATGGGTGCGGTGGTTGAAAAGATTCAGTCCGCCGAGAGCGGGCTGAATGAGTCCTGCCTTGGCCTTATAAAGGTCTTTGAGGTATGTTTCCTAGGAAACCTTTGAGGAATCGTCATAATATGAGTAGTATCCCCTGATACACTGTCCGGCGAAAGAGAGGGAGCCGGGCAGGGGATCAAATCCTCTCTTATCGTGGGAACTTATGTTAATGATGTGTACCTCTTTGTTTGAAAACAGGTGTCTGCGGAGAAGACGGCCGCTCATAATGCGGAAGTGTCCGAACTAAAGCGGAGCCTGGAACGGGCCGAGGAAGAACTTGGCCGCGTGAGGAAGCAATTAGAAGATAAGCAAGGTATGTCGAAACATTGTCTTGCATTAGGCACGAATAAGTAATTGTGCTTATTGAAAAGTATTTGTGTTGTATGCCCTAGGAGCGAGTGCCGAATATGAGGCACTGAAGAAGGCTATGGATGATGCCAACGAGAAGGTTGCCGCCGAACAGGCACTTCGTCAAAAACACGAGGCCAGGATTGTCACAGCTGAGCGGGAGCTCCAGGAGGCTGTGAAGAAAAGCGGGGGCTTGGAGCAGAGTCTAATAAGGAAAGAATCCGAACTCGCTCAAGCACTCCAAGCCGCGGAAGATGCTCGGGAAGAAGCCCGAGGTGCTGTACGGGACATTCAAGAGGCCCGGAAAGTTGTGGCTGGTAAGGCCTTCTGTATTCTTAGCCATTTGTTCATGATAATGTGAAAAATTCTAAGCAGCAAGCTGAATTCTTATTTTTCTAGGGGTGTTTGGATCTTCCTCGCAGCATATCAGATGCCACCCAATTCTACCGAACCGAGGAGAAGAAGTCTGCGGAGAGGGATTTCTGGCCGCAGTATTTGGCACCGAACTATCCGGTGCCCTTTATCGATCAGCTGAAGCAGCTGGTCGAACTGCACCAGGCGGCCGAACTAGCCATGAAGGATTTGGTTGTCTGGCTGTGGCCAGCAGAGCCAATTCCGAGCAGTTACTTCGGGCTCGTGAAGCGGATTGTGGACGCCTGTCCTCGGCTTGATGCTGTTAAGCGATCGGCCTGCATAAAGGGTGCGCGTATGGCGTTTGCCCATGCGAAAGTGCATTGGGGGAAGCTTGACGCTGAGAAGCTGATGACTGAGGGGCCGTCAGAGGGTAAGGAGCACCGCAAGCCCGAACTGTACTATGAAGGTGTACTAAAGGGAGCCCACCTTGCGGCGGATAAGTGTGCCAAAGACATTATATTTCCCTGAGGGCATTCATGCCACTTTTTGTAATATGGGATTATGGCATTTTTATTATATATTGCATGTTTTGTTTGAACATATGTTCTTCCTGTGCGGCTGATTATTGTATGTAAATCCTGAGAGTTGGCCAGTCGTCGGCTTCTGCCCCCACGTAAAAAGAATATGGGGGTGTTCGGGATATATCTGAATGCTCTTTATCCCATAGTTGGGTCCTTTTAAGGAGGTGTTTCTCACCACAAACCAGGCAATCTGACTATAGGGCTTTATTACTCTCACTTAGCCATAGGAATTCGAGTATGGTCGGCGCAACCCTTAGTGTTCAGAAGGCCGAACTAGGGGCTCTATTGGCGCATGATCAGAAGACCGATCCGTCGCACTCTGCATTTATAATGGCGTTGTGCGAAATAAATCTTTAAGGATTTTACAACCTCTCGAACAGCTGACCAGCTCTCGCTATATCATGACAGTCGGTTTTCGGCTTTCTCTACTGAGGTGCTCATCCGGCAGATCCAGGACACAATCGCAGTAGTTCTCCCTGGGCTACCTTAGCCGATATAACGGAACGTAAGGTACCAAAACAAGGGAGCCAGGCAAACCCAACCAATGACCCAAGACATGATTCGGAGTTGATGCATATAGTGCTATAAGTTCGGGGTGCCGAGCGACCGAGAAGGTGGTCGGACTTTATTGCCGTACTGTGAAGCCCCTGGCATAATCGGGCGTAACACGAGGTGTCGATGAAAAGCGACGGCCGGTAAGTGTTATTTAAGTCTATGCATTGTAGTAAGATGATATGTCTATGCATATGAGTACGATGTATGATTATGAAAAGAGGTGTTTTTTTGGCGGAACCTGTGATGGACGGACTGGATGTAGTTGTGAGTGGATCAAGAGTGAATCCGGACTGCCTTCTTTTAGGGGGGCTCCTTGTGTGTCCTGGCCGATTCCATGTCACCAATCCTGTTCTGCGTCAAAGTTAGTTTGTAAAGGAAAATACTCGAAGGTAGCCGAGCGTCCTCTTGTGGTTGGTCCGAGGGCTCCTGATCGAACCCTGGTAAACCCAGCCGTTATATCGTTGGGTAGCGCGGACTCCTCAGTTGGTGTCCGGATAGTTGGATGTCATATCAAAATTTTGATAGGCATGCACGACTCGCTACTCCGGCAGCTGTATGACTTCCGCTTTAAGGGCGGGGTTCGGCTGTGCCCATAGGTGTGATTGTATCACACGGTGTTGGCCTGAGTGATTTACCACGTGGAATCTAGTCAACGTGGTTCATCCCGTTAGCATACGGTAAATTACCGCATGGTGGGAAGGTACCGAAGATTTATTCTTTGGCGTAGCATTTTTTGGTGATCCGAGGACAACCGTTAGAGTGGTGGGCCAGTAAAACTTGGCCTTTGCCCCTAGCATCTTTTAGAAGATGTTGTTTGTGGTTTCACACCTGCGGGGGCTTTATGTGTTATGGAGCCCCCGGTTTGCTATGTCTAGAGGTATTGCAATTGAATTGCAGTGGTTAATGCGGTTGGGGGCGATCGGCCGTACTTTTATGCTATGGGGTGGGGGGCTCTTGACCAGACGCCTCCCTTCATTGTTTTCGGCACATGACCAGCCGCTTTGTTTTGAGGATCCGGCATTCTCTATTGGTATGCCTTGCCGTCCTTCTAGGAGTACCATGAATTTCACATGGTTGATCGAGTGTGTGGCTCGGGCCGGATAGGTCTGAGCTGTTCTTTGTCCGCTGACCGGACTGGGAGTTGCTGGAATTAGCACCAGCTTTCCTGACTTGACGCTTATGACCATTGCGCCGAGGCTTGAGGATGCTTCTTCTTGTGTCCTTCGTATTGTTTTGGATCGTAGTGGTGTGTTGACGTCGGGGCATGTGCCTTGGGTTCTCCTGCTTAGGTTGGGGTGGCCGGTTGTGCCCTGTGTGCCCTTTGTCGGGGCGGTTGGGTCTGTATCTTTCGGTGGCCAGGACCTTGGTCCATCGGTCCACCAGCAAATCTTGGTCAGCTTTAAGCTGTTGTTGCTTCCTTTGCAGGCTCTTTGTCGTGGCCATGAGCCGTCGCTCGAAGCGAGCTTGTTCCGCTGGATCTTCAGTCACGTCAAATTCGTCATTGCCGAGGCTTGCCTCGTCCTCGGAGGGGGGCGTATAGTTGTCCCTCTCCAAGTATCCCACAGTGGTCAGTCCAGCCTTCTGAAAGGCAAGCCGACTAGGGTTATATTCATCTTCGGCGCCATTTGGATTGTTTTTGTCTTCTGGGCCGATATTCCTGTGGCGGGGCTTGGAGTGGCGCCGACGACGCCCCTGCTTTGCTTTTCTCCCTGAGGGATTATCCTTCGCTGCCTCATCGCCATTGGTTTCCTTCGGAGTGTCTGCCATATATATATCATAGGGATAGGCGGCTGTCCACCGCCCAGTGAGCGGTGCTTCATGTTCTTCTCCTGCATCGTCATCTATTCCGTCGATGTCTTCAGAGTCGAAGTCCAGTACCTCGGTTAAATCATCGACCGTGGCAATGAAGTGGGTGGTGGGTGGGCAACGAATTCCTTCATCGCCTGCCTCCCACTCGAGCCGGACATAGTTCGGACGAGAGCCTCCTGACAAAGAGAGAGACTTTAATGAGTCCAGCATGTCGTCGAAGGGCGAGTGCTGGAAGATATCCGCAGCGGTGAACTCCATTACCGGAGCCCAACCTGGCTCGACTGGCTCGGGAGTGCGCGGTCTGGAACCGGCGTCCGAATACGAATCCGGGGGTCCGGAGTCATAGGTCACCACAGAGGTAAGACCCGTGTTCGGCTCCATCGCCGATGAGTGCGCGACCAGCGGGGCGGGGTCCATCCCTCCGTCCTTAGGCAGCGCAGCCTGCTCCGGATTTAGATCTAGGGCTACTGCGGGGGTGATACCCCGAGCTTTGTCCGACAGCAGGTCTAAGCCGTGCTCGTCGTGACTGTCCGGTGCTCCTGGCATAGGCCCGAATCCGTCAAAGATCCAGTCTCCGTGGATGTCCGCCGTGCAGTTCATGTTTCCGATCCTGATCTGGTGGCTAGGGGCGTAGCTATCGATCTGCTCCAAATGGCCAAGCGAATTGGCCCGCAGGGCGAAGCCGTCGGACATGAAGATCTGTCCGTGGAGAAAGGTCTCACCTGGGACCGTGTTGTTGACGATGGTTGAAGGAGCCATCGAGCCCTGCAGCAACGACAGAGAGGAACTCTCAATGAAAGCACCAATGTCGGTGTCAAAACCGGCGGATCTCGGGTAGGGGGTCCCGATCTGTGCGTCTAGAATGATGGTAACAGGAAGCAAGGGACATGGATGTTTACCCAGGTTCGGGCCCGGAAGGTAAAACCCTACTTCCTGCTTGATTAATATTGAAGATATGGGTAGTACAAGAGTAGATCTACCACGAGATCGTAGAGGCTAAACCCTAGAAGCTAGCCTATGATGGTATGATTGTAATTGTGATCGGTCTTCTAAGGACCAACCTTTCCGGTTTATATAGACACCGGAGAGGGTTAGGGTTTACATGAAGTCGGTTACAAGGAAGGAAATATAATATCCGGATCGCACAGCTTGCCTTCCACGCCAAGGAAAGTCCTATCCGGACACGGGTCGAAGTCTTGAGCCTTGTATCTTCACGCTTAAATAGTTCGGACGATGTATATAGTCCGGCTGTCCGGATACCGCCCTAATCCAGGACTCCGTCAATCACCATCGTCACCGTCACCGGCGCGACATCTTGATCTCCATCGTAGCATCATTGTCGTCTCGCTACCTATTGCTTCTACGACTATCGCTATTGCTTAGTGATAAAGTAAAGCAATTACACGGCGCTTGCATTTCATACAATAAAGCGACAACCATATGACTCCTGCCAGTTGCCGATAACTCGGTTACAAAACATGATCATCTCATATAATAAAATATAGCATCACGTCTTGACCATATCACATCATAACATGCCCTGCAAAAACAAGTTAGACGTCCTCTACTTTGTTGTTGCAATTTTTTACGTGGCTGCTATGGGCTGAGCAAGAACCGGTCTTACCTATGCATCAAAACCACAACGATAGTTCGTCAAGTTAGTGTTGTTTTAACCTTCGCAAGGACTGGGCGTAGCCACACTCGGTTCAACTAAAGTTGGAGAAACTGACACCCGCCAGCCACCTGTGTGCAAAGCACGTCGGTAGAACCAGTCTCGCATAAGCGTATGCGTAATGTCGGGCCGGGCCGCTTCATCCAACAATACCGCCGAACTAAAGTATGACATGCTGGTAAGAAGTATGACTTGTATCGCACACAACTCACTTGTGTTCTACTCATGCATATAACATTACGGATAAAACCAAGCTCGGATGCCACTGTTGGGAAACGTAGTAATTTCAAAAATATTCCTACGCACACGCAAGATCATGGTGATGCATAGCAACGAGAGGATAGAGTATTGTTCACGTACCCTCGTAGACCGAAAACGGAAGCGTTAGAACAACGCGGTTGATGTAGTCGTATGTCTTCACGGCCCGACCGATCAAGCACCGAAACTACGGCACCTCCGAGTTCTTGCACACGTTCAGCTCGATGACGTCCCTCGTACTCCGATCCAGCCGAGTGTCGAGGGAGTGTTCCGTCAGCACGACAGCGTGGTGACGATCTTGATGTTCTACCGTCGCAGGGCTTCGCCTAAGCACCGCTACAATATTATCGAAGAGGACTATGGTGGAGGGAGAGCACCGCACACAGCTAAAAGATCAACAGATCAATTATTGTGTCTAGAGGTGCCCCCTGCCCCCGTATATAAAGGAGTGGGGGAGGGGAGAGGGCCGGCCCCTATGGCGCGCCCTGGAGGAGTCCTACTCCCACCGGGAATAGGATTCCTCCCCTTCCATGTAGTAGGAGACAAGGAAGGGGGAGAGGGAAGAGAAGGAAGTAGGGGGCGCCGCCCCTTCCTCTAGGCCAATTCGGACTAGTCATTGGGGGGCGCGGCCTGCCTCTCTCTCTCCCCTAAAGCCCAATAAGGCTCATATACTTCTTCCCCCGTATTCCCATAACTCCCCGGTACTCCGAAAAATACTCGAACCACTCGGAACCTTTCCGATGTCCGAATATAATCGTCCAATATATTGATCTTTACGTCTCAAACATTTCGAGACTCCTCGTCATGTCCCCGATCTCACCCGGGACTCCGAATCCTTCGGTACATCAAAACTCATAAACTCATAATAAAACTGTCATCGAAACCTTAAGCGTGCGGACCCTACGGGTTTGAAAACTATGTGGACATGACCGAAACACATCTTTGATCAATAACCAATAGCGGAACCTGGATGCTCATATTGGCTCCTACATATTCTACGAAGATCTTTATCGGTCAAACCGTATAACAACATACATTGTTCCCTTTGTCATCGGTATGTTACTTGCCCGAGATTCGATCGTCGGTACTCAATACCTAGTTCAATCTCGTTACCGGCAAGTCTCTTTACTCGTTATGTAATGCATCATCCCGTAACTAACTCATTAGTCACATTGCTCGCAAGGCTTATAGTGATGTGCATTACCGATAGGGTCCAAAGATACCTCTCCGACAATCGAAGTGACAAATCCTAATCTCGAAATATGTCAACTCAACATGTACCTTCGGAGACACCTGTAGAGCTCCTTTATAATCACCTAGTTACGTTGTGACGTTTGGTAGCACACAAAATGTTACTCCGATAAACGAGAGTTGCATTATCTCATAGTCATAGAAACATGTATAAGTCATAAAGAAAACAATAGCAACATACTAAACGATCAAGTGCTAAGCTAACGGAATGGATCAAGTCAATCACATCATTCTCCTAATAATGTGATCCCGTTAATCAAATGACAACTTATCTCTATGGCTAAGAAATTTAACCATCTTTGATTCACGAGCTAGTCAAGTAGAGGCATACTAGTGACACTATGTTTGTCTATGTATTCACACATGTATCAAATTTCCGGTCAATACAATTCTTGCATGAATAATAAACATTTATTATGAAATAAGAAAATAAATAATAACTTTATTAGCCCTCTAGGACATATTTCCTTCAGTATCATGCTAGTAATGGCAAAAATCAAGAACATAAAACCGAATTTTATTTGTAACGGAGTCAAAATAATGTGACAGAGAAATGGTCGTTTAGGGTTGAGGTTGTTGTGTTCATGCCAATAGTATATCTTACCTATTAGTTTAAACAATTTATTATAAATCACGGTCATGACGCAAACTAAATTATGGTTGTCGTACGCATACAATTATTAATTTTAAACAAGAAACGATCCTCATAGCTACACATCAATGATACAATAAGTGAAGCTTTAGAACTTGTAGACTGAACTACATATGTGAAAAAAAGAAAGTAAATGGTAAAATTACAACGATGCATAATACACATATGTATATCTAAAACGAATGCATTATAGTTCTGAAATTGCAGAGGGATTAACCTTCCATAGTATTGTACACGACCTACAAGTAGAGGACATCGATGACGGCTTGGTCTAGCCTGCCTTTGTGCTGCTAGTTCAAATGCTATAGCCGTACAGCGCACTCCTCCTTCGCGCCCCTGCTATATGCATAACATTCAATCTGGATCAGTCTCACATGATACACATAGGGAAATGTATCGCTCCCATGGATTTACTCAGGGAATACAATTTTTCAGCCCACAAGCAAATATTTTTAGCTCAGAAAAATATTTACCCGGGGAGAACAATTTCTGCAAGTTGCCGGATGAGTTCCAGAATGAATCACTCGCTAGCTAAGCTACAGTACAACCACGAAAGTTCTCCCCTCAACCAGATACATATTCAAATTAGTAAAACTGGGAAAAGATGAAGCGATGATCTGGCAAAATCTGGTTATGAGCAAGCAATAGCATGCTAAACACCACAAGTCACTCTTTGCAGCCAAGAAATGGGCAGCACAGTCTAACTACAGTTAAGCTCGTTTCCGAGCATGTCATCCACATATATATCATACCGCAAGTCTACAAACAAAGTCGAGATTGAAAAAGGTATGCTTCCTAAACAACTAACTGTTTCATGTGCTACAACCTGGTGGAGGCAATTCCACGTACACTTTGTGTGCACCCATCAGATCTTCAGTCGATTTAATCAAACGCCTAGATGTTTAACAACCCAAAAATCTGGCCCTGAGAGAAAAATCAAGATGTCGAATTATTTTTTTAACCGGAACCTCGCATCTGCGGCCTGATAGAGAGGAGCAGAGTGCCGTGCATGTGGGTTCTTGACCCGGAACGCCAGCTCGTTTGCGTCGTCGTGGACGGACAAACAACGTGCGTTTTAACCGATAGTTGTTCAAGAGCTGCCTCCTCTCTTACTCATGCTACTCTCCCGATAGTTGTTCACGCATTGGTCTACACCAATAAAGAATGAGCGGATGCGAGCATGCCGGACACGCGTATGGCAGCCACGACCACAGCGGCCTTGACCGGTGCGGACGACCACGCCGCGTGCCTGCAGATGTTTGAAGTTCGCTATGAACCGAGGGTTCAAGAGATATGTGTCCTCCCTCACCTGTCACCTCCTGTTCGAGCTTGTCATCCTCATACAAGATGGAACTGGAAGTGCAGGATTTTCGTTTTTTAGACCAGTCATGATGTGCGACCATACCACCCCTAAATATCTGGATGAACCCTCCCCGTCTATCTCTCATCATGCTCAAAGAAAAGCGGCGGCCACCACCAGATAGTGAGTGGCAGCGGTGAGGCCTGGGGCCTAAAAGGCGGCGGCGCGGCGAGGCATGGTCAGGAGCTCGAACATCCGCAGTGCGTCGAGGTGAGATCAAAGCTCCGAGCAGCAGCGGTGTGGCACTGGCAAGTCCCAACGACCGGATCTGGCGTGCCTCACCGCCAGCAGCTTACATCTCCCCAATAAATCCCCAAACATTCACACAAGCATCAAACGGCTTTACCAGATTCACCTATAATATCAAACCTATCAAGGATAACTGCCGAAAATCGGAGCAGAACAATGGGGAAAGGGAGAATCGTGAGACGGAAGAAAGGCTGAGGGAGTCATACGGACGTTGCAGATAAGTATTGGATGAAGATGCGGGCGCTCTCGACGAAGCCGTCCACGGCGTCCTTGCTGACGATTACCTTCCCCGCTCTTCTGCCTTCTTTCTCGCCGGAGGTGAGCTGAGCGAGACAGCCAGCGGGAGGTCTGCGCTGGAAACGGCCGGTGGGAGGGCGAGCGAGACGGGTGACGGCGACCGCCGCTTCCCCAAATCTCGCGTTCCTTCTGGAGAAGATGAGAAGACGGCACACCAATTTTTACCACGGCTAGAACGTCGGTTGGGCTGCGCTGATGAATGGGCCAGACAATGCAACCTGACCCTGACAGCAGGGGCCCGCTGTGAAAAAAAACAACCGAGCTCTGAGAGGGCTTGATTTCGTGGGAGCATAGTAACTGTAACGATGCCATGACACAAAATCTTCCATCATCCCTATAGCCAGGGTAGTGTCTTTAGTATTGTAATCACTATTCCTACTCCCCCCGTCATAATGCACCGAGTATACTTAATTTTTTTGTTTGGTTTAATTTTTCAAAATGCATTACATTATAGACCGGTGCGCGGTCCCATTTCGCCATTCAATATCTGGACGTGTTTTCCCATTCAACATGGGTCTGCATCGGTCTGGGCATGAATTTTTCCGCAAATGGGAAATAAACTGAGGGTTGTGGGCATCTAGACCGTCGCCGCATTGCTCTAGCCCACCCAATAACCCCTCCCGTCTCTCTCTCGCTTTCATCCAATGCACGCGACGCTTGCCGCGCTCCATTTGTACCGGGCTGGAGCATACAATAGCCAACATTGATGTCGAGCGACGTGATCGGACGGGAGGCGAAGCTGACAGACGCGACCTTTCGGGTGTTGCCGCTTCAATGCAGACGTCGCGTCTCAAGAAAAGAACTCCGGCCGCTACCCCAGCATGAAGCGGCCCGATCAGCCCGTCGTATGACCTGGCCGTGGCTATTAAATTCCATAATGCTTTCCGTACCGGATTATGTGAGGAAGTATCGTATGGTCTTGTGATCGTAACTTCCGGCCATGCCGATGATCCCATTCAAAATAATAAGCTCATTTAACTATGAACTATCCATTCTTATTATGATGCCATGACATAAAATCTTCCATCATCCCTATAGCCAGGGTACTGTCTTTAGTATTGTAATCACTATTCCTACTCCCCCCGTCATCATGCACCGAGTATACTTAATTTTTTTGTTTGGTTTAATTTTTTAGAAAATCCAATGCATTACATTATAGAACGGTGCGCAGTCCCATTTCGCCATTCAATATCCGGACGTGTTTTCCCATTCAACACGGGTCTGTATCGGTCTGGGCATGAATTTTTCCGCGAACGGGAAATAAACTGAGGGTTGTGGGTATCTAGACCATCGCCGCATTGCTCTAGCCCACCCAATAACCCCTCCCATCTCTCTCGCGCTTTCATCCAATGCCCGCGACGCTTGGCGCGCTCCATTTGTACCGGGCTGGAGCGTACAATAGCCAACATTGATGCCGAGCGACGTGATCGGACGGGAGGCGAAGCTGACAGACGCGACCTCTCGGGTGTTGCCTCGATGCAGACGTCGCGTCTCAAGAAAAGAACTCCGGCTGCTACCCCAGCATTGAAGCAGCCTGATCGGCCCGTCGTACGACCTGGCCGTGGCTATTAAATCCCATAATGCTTTCCGTACCAGATTACATGAGGAAGTATCATATGGTCTTGTGATTGTAACTTCCGGCCATGCCGATGATCCCATTCAAAATAATAAGCTCATTTAACTGTGAACTATCCATTCTTATTATTATGATGCCATGACACAAAATCTTCCGTCATCCCTATAGCCAGGGTACTGTCTTTAGTATTGTAATCACTATTCCTACTCCCCCTGTCATAATGCACCAAGTATACTTATTTTTTTGTTTGGTTTAAGTTTTCACAAAATCCAACGCATTACATTATAGATAGGTGCGCGGTCCCATTTCGCCATTCAATATCCGGACTTGTTTTCCCATTCAACACGGGTTTGTATCGGTCTGGGCATGAATTTTTCCGCAAACGGGAAATAAACTGAGGGTTGTGGGCATCTAGACCGTCGTCGCATTGCTCTAGCCCACCCAATAACCCCTCCCGTCTCTCTCTCACGCTTTCATCCAATGCCCGCGATGCTTGCCGCGCTCCATTTGTACCGGGCTGGAGCATACAATAGCCAACATTGATGTCGAGCGACGTGATCGGACGGGAGGCGAAGCTGACAGACGCGACCTCTCTGGTGTTGCCGCTTCAATGCAGACGTCGTGTCTCAAGAAAAGAACTCCGGCCACTACCCCGGCATTGAAGCAGCCCGATCGGCCCGTCGTATGACCTGGCCGCGGCTATTAAAACGGTGCGCTGACGATGCACATATCCACACTGCCTCCTCTTCAAGCCTAACCTCTTCTCTCAGAACCTCCTTCTTCTCTAGCATCTTAAACTCCCGCAATGTCGAAGTCCTGGTTCTCCGCGCCGACAGGCGGCGGCGGCGGCAGTTATTCGCTAGGCGGTTCATGGCGCTGCCGCCCTTGCTCGTTGGCCCCCTTGGCATCCATGGCGGATGGCTCGTCCAACAAGGAGGAGATTTTCGCCTCCTCCAGTGACGAGGAGGACCAGGCGCCGCGGCAGGAGTACCACCCGTAGCAGCAGTTGCGCCTCCTCGCGAAGGCGGCTCTGACGGACGAGGAATTCTTCCGTTAGATGGAGCTCATGATTGAGCGATTGCTACGTTAGATGGGCCCTGCACCATCGCCGCCGTCGTGTGCGGTCAAGGAGGAGGCGCTGTCCCCGCCGCGCAATCGCGTGAAGCGGGAGACGTTGTCCCCTCTCCGGCGGGTGAAGTAGGATACCCCCCCCCCCCCGAGCGCGCGTAACCGCGGCGACGTCTAGATCAGACGATGTGTCAAACAGAAGTAGTCGTCCCCGCCACGCAAACGCAATTGCGGCGTCCAAATCGTCGAACAGGGCAAGGCCGGCACCAGAGCTCCATGTGCGTCGTCGGCATTGGTCGTGACAGCCCTCCGCACCGCGCAGATCCTCCGCGAGGGCCAGGTTGCTTCTAGACAAGGCTGTCGCGACCCACCAGCGCCCTACCGCCGTTGGAGGGACGACGACGACGGCGACACTGACGGCGATCGTGGTTCGGCCGGGCAGGGTTGCCACGCGTATGAGGTGGTCGGCCGGTACAAGCTATATTTTTTATTTAGTTTCAGTGTCGAAATATCGGTCGTGTATGTAAATTATCTCCAAAAATTTGAATGAATTCTGACGTGTTTGCTTAGAATTGTTCAGTTATTTTATGTTTGAAATGTATGTTGATAGCCTTGAATGGCCGGCTCCCCGCATCCGTGTCCGCAGACTGGTCCTCCCTGTCTGCGGACGGGTATGGTGTCTGCGGGGGTGGTGCTATGGGTTGTGACATGGGTGGAGGCGCGGTGGTGCTATGGGTGGTGGCATGGGTGAAGGCCATGAAAACAATGAAGCCAGGGGTGGCAACGAGGCCAATTATGGCAATACAATGTTCAAAGCCATGGAGACAATGGAAGCACAAGTGCCAATGAAGCGATGAAAATTGAGAGGCTATGCACTTTGTTCAATGCAATTTTATTTGTGTTGGTGATGTACTATGCTTGTGGTTTGCATTTGAACTTTATATGGGGGTTTGAGTTGATTTTGATATGTTGATTTGAATTTCAATTTGACACGTTGTCAATTATGTGTAAGGTCATTTTCAAAAGTTAAAATTTTATCCATAGTTCATCAGTCATTTCAAAACATACGCAATTATGGAGGAAATTATGGTGCGGCTATCCTATTTTAGTGTAGCTGTTAGAGCAATGTTGCCCTATTTTAGGACAACTGTTTAAGATGCTTATCTTTTCTTGCCAAAAAAAAATCACTTTGTGATACCCCAATTTTCACTCACTTTTTGGTGTTCTAAAATAGTGTTGTTGTTAGAGATGCTCTAAATGAGCTTGCATCTGCGTGGTTTATGGAGATGTTTGGTTACCGACACTGTTTCACTACTAGGGAAAACCTTATACACAGAATCTTAGCAGCAGCGCGGTTTAAAAATAGGCGCTATTGCTAACTAGCAGTAGCGAGCTTAACTTAACCGCGCTACTAATAACTAGGTAGCAGTAGCGCTCTAGGTGAAACAAGCGTACTACTATAGTTGCCACGGATTTGCCTCCAGGCTAGATATAGTAGTAGCGCCCTTCCATGGACGCGCTGCTGCTAAAGTACTTAGTAGCAGCGTTTTTCTGCAAAAACTCGCTGCTGCTAAGTGTTGCACCTAATTAAGTTTAGTCCCATATTGCTAAGCGAATAAGGTGTCTACCACCTTAAATATGTTACTTCTCAAACTACCTCGAGCACTTGGTCTTCATTAAACTATAAGTATAGGATTTGTGGCTGCAATATGAATCTTCACCAGTGCCTATACAGGTACTGTGAGGATTCATGTTGACTATTTAGATTCTAAACAAAAAGATCAATGATGACCAATGTATATTTTTGATGCGTGCTTAGACTTAGCAGTAGCGTGTTTTCATAAAACGCGCTATAGCTACTTTAGCTATAGCGCGTTTCCTAAAGTGTGCTACTACTAGTTCGACTTAACCACCCGCCCGCTTAAAATTTTGCTAAGTCCTCCTTCCTCCCCTTGTTCTCCTACTCCTCTGTCACCGCCGCCCGAGCCCGAGCCTGCCCTGACCGCCGCCGCCCGAGGTCGCCCTCAACCTCACCACCGCCGCCCGCCGCCGCTCACCGTCGCCGCCGCCTCCCCCACCCCCTCCGCTCTCGACCTCACCGCCGCTCTCGACCTCAACGTCGCCGCCGCCTCCCCAACCCCGCCGCCGCCTCCCGATCCT
>NC_041391.1:150913831-151013760 GCF_002162155.2 Triticum dicoccoides
TTTTAGTAGTAGTAGATGTTAATTTAGGGTTCATAGATAATGATTTTTAGCAGTAGTAGATGTTAATTAGTAGTAGTGATGGTACTAGTTAACTATTGTATAATGTAGTTTATTTTTACTGTTTTTAGTAAGTGTTTAAAATAATTAGTAAGTAAATTAATAAACTAGTTGAACTAGTTTAGTTTTAGTTGAACTAGTTTAGTAAGTAAATTAATAAACTAGTTGAATTAATATAACTAATGTATTTTTAGTAAGATAATTAATATAACTAGTTGAACTACTTTATTTTTAGAAAGAATTAGTTTTTTCTATTTATAGTAAGTTTATATTTAGTAAGAACTAGTTGAATTAATAGAACTAGTTGAACATGTCATATAAAAAACATTTTTCCCCCGTTAAATTTGGATGTAACTTTTCGAGTAGATGATTTTTCATATAAAAAACTTTTTCATCCGAGTTAGTATGCAAAAGTTATGCCCATTAGTAATAAATACTATATGAAAAATCACCTTAGGTGCACTTTAGGTGCGCCATTAGTAATAAATACTAATGGCGTGGTACTAATGGCACACCGGTGGTGCGCCATTAGTAGGCAAAACCGGTGCGCCATTAGTAGGCCTTTTTTTAGTAGTAACTAGTGCACGTGTTGAACCACGGTAATTTTTATGGAGATACCCTGGTAAGATTTTTTACTATTACGACATCCGTGCATCTTTTGCATACTTCTAAAACTAGTACATCATTGTTAACTATGAAGTTATTACTATGTTTTTCAACAGAAAATCCTGATGGATTGTGTGCCTCATCTGATGTATTAGAATGGTCGCCTTGCAGTTCTGAACATACATCCAGGTCAATCTAATGAGCTCACCTGTGCATATTGGATTTCTAAAACTGGTGAACACATGCTAATCGAAGAATGGAAAAAATGTTTGGAGATTCGCAAGGAGGTTCTTGGAAGTAACATTAAGCGAAAGGCAAGAATTGGAGACAGGATAATCTCCATTCTCCATAATGGAGAGTCGGGGGCTATCTTGTTTTTTGCTATTTTACCTTAGAGAATATAGTAGGTCCTAAGAGAATGTAGTAGGTCCTATGAGGTACAATATGTTTATTATGTGGTACAATGTGTTAGAGTTGTGATTATGACTAGTGACCAATTTGCTATGTGATGTTTCATTGATGAAAACGATGATCTTGAGGAGGTGTTATATGACAATGATGTATTATGATGATAAGTTGTTAATGATATGATGATGATGATATTTTTATATCATTGGGTGAAAGAACCGCGGATTAGTTTCAAGTGGATGGACATCCACTTGAAACTAGTCCACGGTTCTTTCACCCCGTGATGTAATAGCTCATTATGATGTAAAAACAATCTCTAAATTCCTGTTGTATGAAAACTTGTGTAAAGGTGTATGAATACAACATGAAATAAGATACGAAATAATAGTAGCAGCGCGGGCAGGGAGAAGCGCTACTACTAATTACCAGTAGCGCTCCTCTGGAAAGTCGCTACTACTAAACCGATTTAGCAGTAGCGTGGGCTGGGGCACACTACTGCCATACGTTAGCTGTAGCGCCTTATCAGTAGCGCACCGTCCCACGCTACTGATAGGCCTAAAACCCGCGCTGCTGCTAGGCTTTTCCCTAGTAGTGTTTTTGAGCCATCTACATCTATGGCTCAACTGAGACTGGATCAGTGGATACATACCAGAAATCATATTTTGCACATAGTTTGATACTCCCTACGTCCTATAATGTAAGACGTTTTTTAACACTACATTAGTATTAAAAAACGTCTTACATTATGGAACAGAGGGAGTAGATTGTATTAGGTGGTCTGCATTAGGCGGTAATTTGATTGCACACATTCAGCCTAATTTGACTTGATTAAGAGTTAACACTACACTGGTCGAGTACATAGGTATAGATCCATTAGTCTATATTGATTTTTTTGAGGGAAGAGTCTATTTTGATCTGTTTTTCTATTCATGGCTTTTTTTTTGTTCTTCTTTTTGTGAGGGGGAAGGGCTTTTTATCCTTTTTTTGCTATTAGGGTTTTTGTTTTGAATTTTTTTTGAGCGGTAAACCAAACTTTATTACTCAATTGTCAGGTTTACATGAATTACAAAAGGGTCGTGGGGTGTCCCCAGCCACACATGACGTCCTTCTTCTAAGGATGTAGAGAACTTCACTAAATTATGGGCATCAACATTCATTGCCCGGCCTTCAAAAACAAACTTGCAGCTAGTAAGTTCCCTTGCCCTTGCAACAATCTCCTTAATGATCATACCATATTTCCCATCCGAACCTTTCTCTATCTCATCCACTAGTGTTTTACAGTCACATGCGATAACAACTCGATCCAAAGATAAATGGAGTGCAAGAGACAGAGCTTCTCTACAAGCAAGCGCTTCCAGCGTAGGAGGGTCCGTAATTAGATCGAAGACCATAGCCGATGAACCAAGGTATTTGCCAGTATGATCCCGACAAATCGAGGCTGCCGCCCCCCGTCTCCCATTCCTTGCGAGTCCTCCGTCCACATGGATCTTTGCGATGCCTTCGGTTGGCACGTTCCATCCTCTCCTGCCTCCCGTTCTTGTGATAGTTGCTGCCCGAGGCTTGTCGCCGGATGACACAGGCGCCCTCAAAATTTCAAGCTCCGAGATGAAGCTCTTAACAAAAGAGAAAATGGCATGTGGGCTCTGAAAGATTGCTTCATGGATAGCCTTCTGACGTGCTGTCCAAATTGCCCATAAAGTAACAACACAGTTTATTAACTGGGATGTGGCAGATTATCAAACAAAGTGAATAACCATTGCTTCGCACTCGGCTCGCTTGTTGCATGTAGATGTTCAGCGAGATCGCCATCAACGAGGGCCCAAACGCAACGAGTCATTGAACAATTCAGGAGGGAATGCCTCCATGAATCTTGTGCTTCGCACAGCTGACAACAATCAACATCGGACATATTTCTTACATGGCGCACATCCTCAGTCGGGAGAGAATGTTTGGCAAGTCGCCATAGAAAGTTTTTTACCTTGCCCGGGACCTGAACCGACCATAGAGAAGTCCAAGATTTCCCTTCGGCTGCCAAGTCAGATGATCCTGCAATTCCTTCAAGCCAATCCTCTCTTCGTCTTTTTTTTTTGTTTGCTATTAGGGTTTTTGTTTTGAAGGGCGGACAGAGCAGAGCATCCAGATCGACGGCCCACGGATGAAGGAGACGAGTAGACGACGGGCCTCGCATGTGTTCCCCAGCCCATGATAGGAAAACTCGCTTCCCCAGCCCAATGCACCGATGCCTCCCTCTCTTCTCCTTTCTTCCTTCCCTCCTAAAAAAACCCAAATCGACAGCGAGACGCCATGGCGATTCAGTTCTAGCTAGGTCTACCTCCCGATTCCCCTTCCTTCTCGGCCGGCCGGCTTGGACTGCCGCACCAGCTGCTCGCCGCCGCTGCCGGCCCCTTCTCGCGCCGCATCCGGGAGAACCCTAGCGCCCACGTCCTCCCCGATGGACGAGCACCAGGCCGGGGATCTCGTCAAGGAGCTCGTCCTCCGCCTCGTCCCCGCCGACTCCGGGCGCGACGCGGGCGGCGCGCTGCGGTTCGCGCACCGGCTGCTCTCCAGCCGCCTCGCCCCGGCCGTCCTCCCCGACGAGCACGCGCTGGCGGAGTCCATCAAGCGCCGCCTCGCCGCCTCCGGCCGCCCCGACGACGCCCTCGCCTTCGCCGACCTCCACTCCAAGCTCTCCGCCCGGTCCCGCCCCGCCTCCCTCTGGCCGCTCCTCTACCTGCTCGACTCGCTCTCCTCCCACCGCCGCGGGGCCGCCTCCTGCCTCCCCGACCTCCCCACCGCCGCGCCGCCGAGGCATGCCACCTCGCGGGCGCCAGGCACGCCGGCCGGCGGCGTGGCGCTCGTCTCCAACGACCCGGACAACATCCGCGAGATCGCGCTGCGGGAGTACACCGAGCTGGTGCTCGACGAGACGGAGGTGTCGGAGGCCACGCTGGTGCGCGACGTGCTCTACGCCTGCCAGGGCATCGACGGCCGCTACGTTCGGTACGACAAGGCCAGCGACACCTACGACCTGCCCGGCGGAGTCCGCGTGCCCGGCTCCACTCGCACCCTGGTACGCACGCTGTGCGAGGTCGGCTGGCTGTTCCGCAAGGTGCGAGGCTTCATCTCCGACAATGTGAGCCGCTTGCCCTCCCATGCCGCCACCGAGGTCGGCACTGTTGCTCAGGCCTTCTGCTCAGCTCTACAGGAGGAACTGTCTGATTACTATAAGCTACTTGCAGTTCTAGAGTCGTACTCGTTGAATCCGATCCCAACACCTGGGTCTGATTCGGGCGTGTCAGGCAATTACCTCTCGCTGCGGCGTCTTGTTGTGTGGCTTGCTGAGCCTGCGGTGAAAATGCGATTGATGGCCGTCTTGGTGGATGGATGCCGTGGTTTGAGAGGTGGTGGAATGGCTGGTGCGATCCATGGGCACGCGCAGCATGGGGATCCCATGGTTCAAGACTTTATGGCCCGCTTGCTGCGGCGAGTCTGCTCACCCCTGTTTGAAATGGTCCGAAGCTGGGTGCTTGAAGGTGAATTGGAGGACGTATTTGGCGAGTTCTTCATTGTTGGGCAGCCAGTTAAGGCTGAATCTTTGTGGCGGGAGGGCTACCTTATTCAGTCTGATATGCTACCGAGTTTCATTTCTCCGGTGCTGGCACAAAGGATCCTCAGAACAGGGAAGTCGATCAACTTTCTCAGAGTTTGCTGTGATGATAATGGTTGGGCTGAGGCTGCCACTGAGGCTGCAGCCTATGTTGGCACCACGACAAGTCGAGGTGGGCTTGGTTATGGGCAGATTGATGCTTTGGAGGCATTGGTGGTTGAAGCAGCCAAGAGGATTGATCAACGTTTGATGGATGTGATCCATAAGCGATACCGATTTAAAGACCATTGTCTTGCTATCAAGAGATATTTGCTTCTCGGGCAGGGTGATTTTGTTCAGTATCTGATGGATGTTGTTGGTCCAGAGTTGTCAGAACCAGCCAATAGAATTAGCTCCTTCCACCTTGCTGGCTTGCTTGAAACTGCAATACGTGCATCTGATGCGCAATATGATGACCGTGACATCTTGGACCGGATAAGAGTAAAGATGATGGATCACGGAGATGGTGATCGTGGCTGGGATGTCTTCTCCTTGGAGTATGACGCTAGGGTCCCTCTGGACACGGTGTTCACAGCTTCAGTCATGAAGATGTACCTCAAGATATTCAACTTCCTATGGAAGCTTAAGCGCGTTGACCATTCTCTGACTGGAGTCTGGAAGACAATGAAGCCTAATTGCATTGTTTCTTCCCCATTTTACAAGGAAGGGACAAGCATCAGGGCTCAGTTTGTTTCAGTTCTTCGGAAATGCCAAGTTCTGTTCAATGAAATGAACCATTTTGTGACCAACTTCCAGTACTACATTATGTTTGAGGTCCTGGAGGTTTCCTGGGCTCGTTTTTCAGAAGAAATGGATGCAGCAAAAGATTTGGATGATCTTCTCATGGGACATGATAAGTATCTCACTTCAATTGTGGAGAAGTCCCTCCTGGGCGAGCGGTCCCTGGGAATTTTGAGAAATCTTTTTGCTTTGTTTGACATCATATTACAGTTCCGCAGCCATGCTGATAGGTGGTTTGAACGGATATATGAGTTGCAACTAAGGTTAGATTATTGCAGAAATAGCTAATGCCATCTTTCCCTCAAATTCTCATCACATCTACCGTTTGATTTACTTTTATGTTCTCCTTTGTACTGCAGGGGAAAGAGTAAACCGAAAACAAAATCCAAGGAAACAGGTTCATGGCTGGAGGGGGGCAGAAAAGCCATGATTCAACTCGCAGGGGAACTGTTTCGGAAAATGGGTGAAGATTTGGATAGCATTGCGAAAGATTATACAGCTTCTCTCGACTCATTTATCTCCCAGTTGCCCCTGCAGCAACATGTTGATTTGAAGTTCCTTCTCTTTCGTTTGGACTTCACTGAATACTACAGCCGTGTTTCATCCAACAAATGAAATGAGTGTGTGCTTCTAATGTGGAAGAAATAGGTGTTAGATACACTTTTTGGTTGGGGTGGGTGCTTATCATTGATCAATATCTGATATTTCTCGCCCACATTAGTTAGTACCTTTTTTAGTTTTAGTTCATTTTTTTGTAGTATATTTGAAGTGCTGGTATTTGCTTCTCAAGATGGCTTTGGTAACACTGAAATATCTTTGACTTGTGTGACTGGGTTGATTATTTATGTATTGTGAATTGAGTGCCAGCATTTTCTCAAATACTACACTTGGTACTTCCACCTCATAATTTCACAAAAAAGCAATGCATCTGTTTGGTATCCAGATCATGCTTCACACAGAGCTCATTCTATCATATGTATTGCGTCATACATTTTTTTTCCTTTCTGCCTTTCAAAGGAATATAATGTTCACTCACTGCAGTTCTACAGTTGTGTATTGGTAACTCTGCCGTCATATTTCTTTATGAATCCACGACTGATTTCAGACTACTGTGCATTGATAATTCTAGAAGGTGTTTTGCTTATGAACATGACCGCGACAACAGATCTCAGACTTACTTTCTTGGAATTTGATAAATATTTGCTAGGTGCGTCTCCCAGGACAATTTAGTTTCAGCATATGATATATCTCTTTGGTATTTTGGACTATCTGTTTGGTACAGCTGGTGCCTGGTGGTGCTACTTTGTATCAGGGTGGCACTTATTGCTGTTCCTAGTTATGCTTAACCAGTAGATACCCCTGTAAATGCGTCCTAAACTGTCTCCATCTTACAGGCTCATGAAAAACTGATGAAGCAACACTCTAAAATCCAGGATGTACATGAACAGGTAAGAACAGTTGCAAGGCATGATTGAATTCTATAGGTGGATTGATTGAACGATGAGACTGACTCTTTTGCTTTCTGTTGCTGCTAGCTTGTTTCTGCTAAACAGTTGAAAAGAAAGTTAATGCTCTCAAAGCTAAGCTTAATGATGAAAGTGTATTAGTTATGTCATTTGACGCACAGATTGTTGATTGGCAAGGAAAAGGTTATATTTCTAATTTCTAAATATATATTTTGTTAGTACTGCTCAAGTATTTTATGTTACTCCCTTTCTGAGAATTACTATTTTCCTCACTTTTTGCATGAATCCCTTCCAACCAGTACATGAAATGGAGGGAGCGTCTCAAGGGGAAAGTGAAAGAAAGGAATCAAATAATAGCAGATGAAAATCAGAAGCTGTGCGCTTTGAGCTCCGAGATTGAGGGTAAACTGCAGTGCCTTGAACCTAGAGAAAAGAAAGTAGAGGCAATGATCACTAAGTTGTTTATTCTGAATATATTGCTTGTTCAAACTTAAAATCATTTTAAAATGGGAAACATCATTAAATTTGGTGGTCCGTGTGAGGCCTTATTAGTATTTATTGCCGCTGTTCATGCAGAAACACGATACTATATGTCCATCTCTTTGACTGTGAAAGCACCTGCAGGTTTAGCTGCATTTTTTGGGTTAATTGTGCCTTTTTTTCCGAACTGACAGATCATGTTTGTCTCCACATAGGCCTCAAATTTGTGTTCTGAAGTTGCTCCAGTAAGGACTGCTGCCACAGCAGAACAGCAGAAAATTCACGCAAAATTCAACAACATTGTGAAGGCGGTACGTCTAACTGTCTAAGTTAGAAGACTGCTTTGTAAAATCATCAATAAAGCATGCATCTTTTCAAATATATCTGTATGTGCTAATATTGATTCTCTCTGTAGTTCAACACCTACATGGGTAGCGTCGACCCTTTCCTCAAGCGACTCGAGGAAGTGGGCAGGTTAGATCACCATCTAAATGTAATTCAACAACATTTCTGACACTGGGTTAGCTGTGCTTCTTACCAGTACACGGATGGAAAACCCTGTACATATCTCTGTTTATGTGTGCATGATGCTGTAGTAGTGCCTCTAGCTGCTATTTGTGTGCTGAACTATGTATATGCCGGTTGGTTCAGATCGGAGCTATTTATTGATCCGAGGTAACTGTATTCTACGCACTGATGTTATCTTCTACTCCCTCCATTCCTAAATACTTGTCTTTCTAGAGATTTCAACAAGTGACTACATACGGCGCAAAATGAGTGAATCTACACTTTAAAATATGTCTACATACATCCGTATGTTGAGTCCATTTAAAATGCCTAGAAAGACAAGTATTTGGGAACGGAGGGAGTATATATATGTAAATATGCATTGCATTTCTGACACACTTTCATTTTTGCTTCGGTTACTTGTCATCAGATAAGATGGCTTTGTCGTCTTACCGATACAATTGAAACCTGGCACTCTTCTTTTGTTGGGCAAAGTGAGGGATTTATGTCTATACTTCAAACATCATCATGCATTATATTAGAACCAACTTCTGAATTCCTGAAACTGAATTTGGAACCACACATAATTTATAGTTCATCACATCCAGAATGCTTGAGCTTCAAAATAAACCTTGTATGTGGACAACTACGTAGGAGCGAGCCGTGGTCACACGGGCTCGCCGTCCTGGCCATGCTGAGACGGAAATAGGAGATTCCTGGCCGTGCAGATTGCTCAGGTTTTTGTGGATAATATATACTCCCTCCATTCCTAAATATATGACGTTTTGGTAGTTCAATTTGAACTACCAAAAAGTCATATATTTAGGAATGGAGGGAGTACAAGCTACATGAATTGCTTGATGCTATTATTTCTGGTAGGGATGAAGTTTTCATCAGCCACTTTTGGCGACATTTCTTCCGGTTAACCGTCACTCAGCTGAATATGAGTAGCGGTAGCCACCAGAGACAGAGGGATTAAACCAGTGTCTGGAAACTTACTCGAGATGTTTTGTGCATGCTTCTCCCCACAAATGGGACCATTGGTTGCCGTTAGCTGAGTTTTGGTATTACACAAGTAATACTTGGAGATTCAACCGTAGGTGCAAATGACAGTTGCTCGGATGACGGATCAAAAACTGGCGTTCAATTATTTTGGCTCTGTCACTGTACCACAACGTGTGGGGTAGGTCGCTTATACTGAGAGCAGTAAAATCCACCCTGTGGTCCATGTATCTGTTTTGAAGAAAGCAGAGCCACCGTTTCGGGAGGTATGTCTGGATCTTCATGAAATTTGTACCAATTCCGATCATGTTGCTCAGCCGATAAATGTCCACGATCGGCGCCAGGTACAACAAGATGACGGTGTGTTAACGCAAGTGTTGGTCCATATGGGAGGCCTGCCAGATAAATGGGCGACCTATACCAAAATCTTCAGTTTTGTCTACAGAAGTAGTTCCATCTTGGTGCCCGCCTAGTGCTGGGAAAGTTAAGTTGAACACTGATGGTTCCTTCACCTTGGATGGAAGAGCAGGTGCTGGTATGGTTTTGAGAGATTCTAATGGTGCAATCATCTTTTCTGCATGCCGTACCTTGTATAGATGCTGTGATGCCTTGGAAGCAGAACTGTGCGCTTGTATGGAGGGTTTATCTTCCACCCTTAGGAGAACTGAGCTACCTATCAAATTGGAGGTTGATTCCTTGGAAGTAGTCAGGCTGGTGCAGACAAATGACATCGACGGATCAATTTATGCTTAGCTTATTAGAGAGGTCAAGCTGATGACGAGTCTTCGGTAGACTAGTATTACTCATATTCATAGACCCCAAAATAAAGTTAGTGATTGTTTAGCTATCTTTGCTAGAGAGGAAGGTAGAACCATGACTTGGTTAGGTTCTGGACCTCCTAAAGTTTTGGAACTTGTTGCTTCAAATTGTAACACTGTTGGAGTTTTGAGTAATACAAGTTTCTGTTCGCAAAAAAAGAAAGATAAATGGGCGACCTGGGAAGAACTCACCGGCATGTAGCATTAACTCCCATCTACAGCTTGGGGTCAACCCATTCCACAAGAAGGGTAATGTCACGACGTATGAACCCGATAACACTAAAGATAGAGGGAAGAGGTAGGAACCAACTAAGGCGAAGCAACCTTTTTTTTTTTTGAGTCTAAACACGCTTTATTTATTACTCAAACAAGTTCATGGGGATACAAGATATGTTTGGAGGGTGTAACAGCCACACATGGCGCCCAAAATCCAAACCGAAAGCATGCTTAGCGAGGCTATGTGCCTCAATATTGGTTGCTCTCCCTTTGAAGATGAAGGTGCAACTATCAAACGTAGCTGACGTTTCCACAATCTCCCTGGTAGTGCTCGCATAGGCTTCCCCGGTGCGATTCTTGATGTCTTTCACAACCTCTTGGCAGTCGCTAGCGATGATGATGCGAGCAAGGCCCAGGTCCGCTGCCAGTGCGAGCGCCTCGCGGCATGCCGGCGCTTCTAGCGTCGCCGGGTCCGTTACGCCATGTATCTTGATAACCGAGGCTCCCAGAAAGCTGCCCGAATGGGTTCTGCACAAGGCACTAAAAGATCCAAAATTACCATCTCTGGATACAGCTCCATCAACCCGGATTTTGTCAATTCCTTCAGGAGGAGGGATCCATCTTGGCATTATAGGAACTGCCGTCGGAGCCGCAATAGATGCCTTCTTCGGTTTGCACTCATCAAGCTCCCGAACAAACTTCAAGATGAAGTGGTAAGTTGATAGAGGGCTCTGAAAAATATTTTCATGTAGTGCCTGTCGCCGTGCAAACCAGAGTGCCCATAAAGTGGTGACTACCAAGATGAACTCTTGCGAAGATAGCATGTCCTGGATCGAAAACAGCCATCGTTTAGCGTCCGGCTCCGTGGCGTTGTTTAGGGCTTCCACTAGATCTTGATCATGAAGAGCCCATACGCACCTAGCAACCGTACAGTGCAACAGCGAATGTTGCCATGAGTCCTCGGCTCCACAGAGTCCACAACGTGTAGTTGTTGACATATTACGATGGTGCAACACATCAGCTGTCGGTATCGATTGCTGGGCCAGCCTCCACAGAAAGATTTTCAACTTTGAAGGAACATTCACTTTCCACAGAGCATTCCAAGACTGTTTTTCACTGTCCACACTTGACGAACCAGCCCTACCCTCGAGCCACGCCTCTCTCGTTAGCTTGGTTTCCACTAACATACGATAAGAGGAACGGACGGAGAACACCCCACTTCTTTCATGAATCCAGGACCAGAAATCATCGATGTTCCGAGTGCAAACTGGTATAGAATATATGGTTGCAGCATCTGTTGGCAGGAATACTTCGTCAATCAGCATACGGTTCCATTCAGCACTAGGCAATATCAGCTCGTTCACCATCTGAGGAGGATCGACCACTCTGCTCACAATTGGCCTCATGTTTGAGGGTCTCGGCAACCAGTTGTGGTGCCATATGCTCGTGGAATGACCGTTGCCTATTCTCCCGATCATACCTTGTGTGAGTACCTCACGGCCGTCAATTATGGCTCGCCAAATCTGGGATGGGGATGACCCTAGGGAAATACTTGGCCTTTAGAGTTCGGGCACTCAGTGATTCCGGATCCATCACAATTCGCCATGCCTGTCTAGCGAGGAGAGCGAGGTTGAAAAGTTCAATGTCACGAAAACCCAGGCCTCCACAATATTTTGGTTGTGTCATTGTGCTCCAAGAGACCCAACTAGGTTTCCGTTTACCCTATTTGCTGCCCCACCAAAACTTCCGAATCAAGGAGTTGATATGTTCACAAAGCCCGCGCGGTAGCTTGAAACAAGACATGGAATAGACTGGAATTGCATGTGCCACCGATTTAATAAGAACTTCTTTCCCGCCTACTGACATAATTTTTTCCAACCAGCCCTTGACCTTGTTCCAAACACGATCCTTAAGAAACTTAAAAGCCCCATTCTTGCTATTTCCCACATCCGATGGCATTCCCAAATATTTATCTGAGAGCGATTCATTTGGGATACTCAGAGCATTCTTCATATCAGTTTTTAAAGAAGAAGGACATCCCTTGCTAAAAAATACTGAAGATTTTGCAAGGTTGATCCTTTGACCCGAGGCATTGCAATGACTTTCCATCAAGGCAGACAACTCATTTGCTCCAACAGAACTGGCTTTGACAAACAGCAGGCTATCATCCGCAAATAATAAGTGGCTTACCGGCGGAGCCGTCGGTGCCACTTGAATACCAGTGAGGTGCGATGATTCAGGTTGGGTTTTGAAGAGGCACGAAAGGCCCTCCGCTGCAATAAAAAACAGGTATGGAGAAATAGGGTCTCCTTGACGGATTCCTTGTGAGGGGGAAAATTGTTCAAGTTTACCTCCATTGAACAAAACAGAGAACTTCACCGATGAAACCATTCTCATGACCGAAGCAACCCAGGATGGTGCAAATCCCAGCTTGGTCATAATAGCCTCCAAATAGTTCCACTCGGCACGATCATAAGCCTTCATCATGTCTAGTTTGACAGCACAAAATCTGTTCCTCTGAGCTTTGTTCCTCTTCATGAAGTGCAAACATTCATATGCAGTTATGACGTTGTCTGTGATCAGACGCCCTGGAACAAAAGCAGACTGCTCTTCAGATATAATTTCAGGAAGGATTTGTTTCAACCTATTAGATAACACCTTGGAAGCAATTTTGTAAAGTACATTGCACAAACTAATAGGCCTGAATTGAGACAAGTTAGTGGGGTCCTTCACCTTTGGTATGAGTACTAGGATAGTCTCATTTATCATGTCAGGACTCTCCTCTCCTCGAAGAATCCGAAGAACAACGTTGGTTACTTCAGTGCCACACAACTCCCAGTGCCTTTGAAAGAAATGCGCCGGGTATCCGTCAGGTCCCGGGGCCTTTGTGGGATACATCTGGAAGAGGGCTGCTTTCACCTCTTCCCCCGTATAAGGAGCTGTGAGGCCTTCGTTCATTGTTTGCGTGACCTTCCTAGGGACAACATTAAGGACAGTTTCCATGCCCGATGTGCCCTCTGATCTGAATAAATTTTTATAGAACTCATTCGTTAATGAAGCCATCTCAGCTTGATCACTTGTTACTGAGCCATCTGGATGTTCAAGCGACTTGATGGTGTTCTTATGTCGTCGCATGCTAGCCCGTCTCTGATTTTTTTTTGTATTCTTGTCACCATCCTTGAGCCAGTCCACCCTGGATCTTTGCCGTTGCATCATCTCCTCCATGTGATATAGCTCGACTAAGCGGTCTGAGATTTTTATCTCTGCATGTGATGGCGCATTTCTTTGAGGATCACTCTGTAAAACAGTCAACTCTTTCTTCAGTTTTTTAATCTCCTTTGCAACGCAGCCTATAGTCGCCCCACTCCACTGTTTCAGAGAAGCCGACAAATCGCCAAGCTTTCTACTCAATTGCTGTACTGTATGGCCCTCGGGAGCACCGTTCCACATAGCTTGGAGAGAGGAGCCGAAGTCCTCGTGCCTTTCCCAGTAAACTTCATATCTGAACAGCCTCGATGATGCTTGAGATGGCATCAGAGGCTCCAATTGTAACCTGATTGGGCAGTGATCGGAGGCCGCCCCAGTTTCGTGGCTCAAGATCGCATGAGGATATATGGCATTCCAATCTGAATTAGCCAAGGCCCGATCCAACCGTACCCGACAATATCCACCTCCTGCCGTCTTCTTCTCGAAAGTCCACTGTTTCCCTATGAACCCAAGATCATTTAGTGCACAAACATCAACAGCGTCACGAAACCCTTGGATTTGTGAGCGTCTTCTCTGTCCCACTCCCACGTGTTCGTGAGGGTGCAAAACTTTGTTGAAGTCTCCAATGCAAAGCCATGGGAGAGAGCTCGCAGACGTCAGTGGCTTTAGCAGATCCCAAGTCTTGTATCTGTCCGCCACTTGTGCCTCACCATATACACACGTGAGACGCCACTCTTCCTGGTTCGGGCCTAAGACTTTTGCATCAACATGGTACTCAGAGTAGCCGAACACATCAAGTTTTATTCCGTCATTCCAAAACACACCAATACCGCCACTGCGGCCCACACAGCTAACTGCATAAGCATGACTAAAACCTAAAGTATCAGCAAGACTCTCGACACGTGCTTTAGAAATTTGTGTTTCAACTATACATAGCACTGTCGGGGCAAATTGCTTCACTAAGTCGCGAAGCTCTCAAATTGTCACGGCTTTGCCCGCACCGCGACAATTCCAGCATAAGAGATTCATTGTGCCCGGCGATCCTCCCCACGGGAGGTCACCGATTTTGCATCTTGTGGTTTGACAGGAACTATTCCCTTCTTCTCCATGTTATTGTCTGCAATGGTTCGCAGCCGCTTCTGTTCTTGCTTGGAAGATGGACTTGTTGGGAAACGTAGTAATTTCAAAAAATTTCCTACGCACACGCAAGATCATGGTGATGATATAGCAACGAGAGGGGAGAGTGTTCGTCCACGTACCCTCGTAGACCGTAAGCGGAAGCGTTAGCACAACGCGGTTGATGTAGTCGTACGTCTTCACGATCCGACCGATCCAAGCACCGAAAGTACGGGGCCTCCGAGTTCAGCACACGTTCAGCTCGATGACGATCTCCGGCCCTCCGATCCAGCAAAGGCTCCGGAGATGAGTTTCGTCAGCACGACGGCGTGGTGACGATGTTGATGCTCTACTGGCGCAGGGCTTCGCCTAAGCTTCGTGATGATATGACCGAGGTGGAATATGGTGGAAGGGGGCACCGCACACGGCTAAGGAACGATCCGTAGATCAACTTGTGTGTCTTTGGGGTGCCCCCCCGCCCCCGTATATAAAGGAGCCAGGGGGAGGAGGCGGCCGGCCTAGAGGGCGCGCCAAGGGGGGGGTCCTACTCCCACTGGGAGTAGGACTCCCTCTTTCCTAGTAGGATTAGGAGAAGGGGGGAAAGAGGAGGAAGAGGGGAAGGAAAGGGGGGGCGCCGCCCCCTTCCCTTGTCCTATTCGGACTAGGAGGGGGAGGGGCGCGCGGCCCCCTCCTGGCTCCTTCCCTCTTCTCCCTCTTGGCCCATGTAGGCCCATTAACCCCCCGGGGGGTTCCGGTAACCTCCTGGTACTCCGGTAAAATGCCGATTTCACCCGGAACCATTCCGATGTCCAAACATAGGCTTCCAATATATCAATCTTTATGTCTCGACCATTCCGAGACTCCTCGTCATGTCCGTGATCACATCCGGGACTCCGAACAAACTTCGGTACATCAAAACTTATAAACTCATAATAAAACTGTCATCGAAACGTTAAGCGTGCGGACCCTACGGGTTCGAGAACTATGTAGACATGACCTAAAACCATTCTCGGTCAATAACCAATAGCGGGACCTGGATGCCCATATTGGTTCCTACATATTCTACGAAGATCTTTATCGGTCAAACCGCATAACAACATACGTTGTTCCCTTTGTCATCGGTATGTTACTTGCCCGAGATTTGATCGTCGGTATCCAATACCTAGTTCAATCTCGTTACCGGCAAGTCTCTTTACTCGTTCTGTAATACGTCATCTCATAACTAACTCATTAGTTATAATGCTTGCAAGGCTTAAGTGATGAGTATTACCGAGAGGGCCCAGAGATACCTCTTCGACAATCGGAGTGACAAAACCTAATCTCGAAATACGCCAACTCAACATGTACCTTTGGAGACACCTGTAGTACTCCTTTATAATCACCCAGTTACGTTGTGACGTTTGGTAGTACCCAAAGTGTTCCTCCGGTAAACGGGAGTTGCATAATTCTCATAGTTACAGGAACATGTATAAGTCATGAAGAAAGCAATAGCAGAATACTAAACGATCAAGTGCTAAGCTAACGGGATGGGTCATGTCAATCACATCATTCTCCTAATGATGTGATCCCATTAATCAAATAACAACACATGTCTATGGTCAGGAAACATAACCATCTTTGATTAATGAGCTAGTCAAGTAGAGGCATACTAGTGACTATATGTTTGTCTATGTATTCACACATGTATCATGTTTCCGGTTAATACAATTCTAGCATGAATAATAAACATTTATCATGATATGAGGAAATAAATAATAACTTTATTATTGCCTCTAGGGCATATTTCCTTCAGTCTCCCACTTGCACTAGAGTCAATAATCTAGATTACATAGTAATGATTCTAACACCCATGGAGTCTTGGTGCTGATCATGTTTTGCTCGTGAGAGAGGCTTAGTCAACGGGTCTACAACATTCAGATCCGTATGTATCTTGCAAATCTCTATGTCTCCCACTTGGACTTGGTCCCGAATGGAATTGAAGCGTCTCTTGATGTGTTTGGTCCTCTTGTGAAATCTGGATTCCTTTGCCAAGGCAATTGCACCAGTATTGTCACAGAAGATCTTCATTGGTCCCGATGCACTAGGTATGACACCTAGATCGGAAATGAACTCCTTCATCCAGACTCCTTCATTCGCTGCTTCAGAAGCAGCTATGTACTCCGCTTCACATGTAGATCCCGCCACGACGCTTTGTTTAGAACTGCACCAACTTACAGCTCCACCGTTTAATATAAACACATATCCGGTTTGCGATTTAGAATCGTCCGGATCAGTGTCAAAGCTTGCATCAACGTAACCTTTTACGACTAGCTCTTTGTCACCTCCATATACGAGAAACATATCCTTAGTCCTTTTCAGGTATTTCAGGATGTTCTTGACCGCTGTCCAGTGATCCACTCCTGGATTACTTTGGTACCTTCCTGCCAAGCTTATTGCTAAGCATACGTCAGGTCTGGTACACATCATTGCATACATGATAGAGCCTATGGCTGAAGCATAGGGAACATCTTTCATTTTCTCTCTATCTTCTGCTGTGGTCGGGCATTGAGTTTGACTCAACTTCACACCTTGTAGCACATGCAAGAATCCTTTCTTTGCCTGATCCATTTTGAACTTTTTCAAAATTTTGTCAAGGTATGTGCTTTGTGAAAGTCCTATTAAGCGTCTTGATCTATCTCTATAGATCTTGATGTCCAATATATAAGCAGCTTCACCGAGGTCTTTCATTGAAAAACTTTTATTCAAGTATCCCTTTATGCTATCCAGAAATTCTATATCATTTCCAATTAACAATATGTCATCTACATATAAAATTAGAAATGCTACAGAGCTCCCACTCACTTTCTTGTAAATACAGGCTTCTCCAAAAGTCTGTATAAAACCATATGCTTTGATCACACTATCAAAGCGTTTATTCCAACTCCGAGATGCTTGCACCAGTCCATAAATGGAACGTTGGAGCTTGCACACTTTGTTAGCACCTTTTGGATCAACAAAACCTTCCTACTGCATCATATACAACTCTTCTTCTAGAAATCCATTCAAGAATGCAGTCTTGTCATCCATTTGCCAAATTTCATAATCATGAAATGCAGCAATAGCTAACATGATTCGGACAGACTTAAGCATCGCTACGGGTGAGAAAGTCTCATCGTAGTCAACCCCTTGAACTTGTCGAAAACCTTTTGCAACAAGTCGAGCTTTATAGACAGTTACATTACCATCAGCGTCAGTCTTCTTCTTAAAGATCCATTTATTCTCAATAGCTTGCCGATCATCGGGCAAGTCAACCAAAGTCCATACTTTGTTTTCATACATGGATCCCATCTCAGATTTCATGGCCTCTAGCCATTTTGCGGAATCTGGGCTCATCATCGCTTCCTCATAGTTCGTAGGTTCATCATGGTCAAGTAACATGACTTTCAGAATAGGATTACCGTACCACTCTGGTGCGGATCTTACTCTGGTAGACCTACGAGGTTCTGTAGAAACTTGATCTGAAGTTTCATGATCAATATCATTAGCTTCCTCACTGATTGGTGTAGTTGTCACAGGAACCGGTTCTTGTGATGAACTACTTTCCAATAAGGGAGTAGATACAGTTATCTCGTCAAGTTCTACTTTCCTCCCACTCACTTCTTTCGAGAGAAACTCCTTCTCTAGAAAGGATCCGAATTTAGCAACGAAAATCTTGCCCTCAGATCTGTGATAGAAGGTGTACCCAATAGTCTCCTTTGGGTATCCTATGAAGACACATTTCTCCGATTTGGGTTCGAGCTTATCTGGTTGAAGTTTCTTCACATAAGCATCGCAGCCCCAAACTTTAAGAAACGACAACTTTGGTTTCTTGCCAAACCATAGTTCATAAGGCGTCGTCTCAACGGATTTTGATGGTGCCCTATTTAATGTGAATGCGGCCGTATCTAAAGCATAACCCCAAAATGATAGCGGTAAATCAGTAAGAGACATCATAGATCGCACCATATCAAGTAAAGTACGATTACGACGTTCGGACACCATTTCGTTGTGGTGTTCCAGGTGGCGTGAGTTGCGAGACTATCCCACATTGTTTCAAGTGTAGACCAAACTCGTAACTCAATTCTCCTCCACGATCAGATCGTAGAAACTTTATTTTCTTGTTATGATGATTTTCCACTTCACTCTGAAATTCTTTGAACTTTTCAAATGTTTCAGACTGGTGTTTCATTAAGTAGATATACCCATATCTGCTCAAATCATCTGTGAAGGTGAGAAAATAACGATATCCTCCACGAGCCTCAACATTCATTGGACCACATACATCTGTATGTATGATTTCCAACAAATCTGTTGCTCTCTCCATAGTACCGGAGAACGGCGTTTTAATCATCTTGCCCATAAGGCACGGTTCGCAAGTACCAAGTGATTCATAATCAAGTGATTCCAAAAGCCCATCAGTATGGAGTCTCTTCATGCGCTTTACACCGATATGACCTAAACGGCAGTGCCACAAATAAGTTGCACTATCATTATCAACTCTGCATCTTTTGGTTTCAACACTGTGAATATGTGTATCACTACTATCGAGATTCAATAAAAATAGACCACTCTTCAAGGGTGCATGACCATAAAAGATATTACTCATATAAACAAAACAACCATTATTCTCCGATTTAAATGAATAACCGTCTCGCATCAAACAAGATCAAGATATAATGTTCATGCTCAACGCTGGCACCAAATAACAATTATTTAGGTCTAATACTAATCCCGATGGTAGATGTGGAGGTAGCGTGCCGACCGCGATCACATCGACTTTGGAACCATTTCCCACGCGCATCGTCACCTCGTCCTTAGCTAATCTTCGCTTAATCTGTAGTCCCTGTTTCGAGTTGCAAATATTAGCAACAGAACCAGTATCAAATACCCAGGTGCTACTGCGAGCATTAGTAAGGTACACATCAATAACATGTATATCACATATACCTTTGTTCACTTTGCCATCCTTCTTATCCGCCAAATACTTGGGGCAGTTCCGCTTCCAGTGTCCAGTCTGCTTGCAGTAGAAGCACTCAGTTTCAGGCTTAGGTCCAGACTTGGGTTTCTTCTCTTGAGCAGCAACTTGCTTGCCGTTCTTTTTGAAGTTCCCCTTCTTCTTCCCTTTGCCCTTCTTCTTGAAACTAGTGGTCTTGTTAACCATCAACACTTGATGCTCCTTCTTGATTTCTACCTCCGCGGCTTTTAGCATCGCGAAGAGCTCAGGAATAGTCTTGTTCATCCCTTGCATATTATAGTTCATCACGAAGCTCTTGTAGCTTGGTGGCAGTGATTGGAGAATTCTGTCAATGACACTATCATCAGGAAGATTAACTCCCAGTTGAATCAAGTGATTATTATACCCAGACATTTTGAGTATGTGTTCACTGACAGAACTATTCTCCTCCATCTTGCAGCTATAGAACTTATTGGAGACTTCATATCTCTCAATCCGGGCATTTGCTTGAAATATTAACTTCAACTCCTGGAACATCTCATATGCTCCATGACGTTCAAAACGTCGTTGAAGGCCGGTTCTAAGCCGTAAAGCATGGCACACTGAACTATAGAGTAGTCATCAGCTTTGCTCTGCGAGACGTTCTTAACGTCGTCAGTTGCATCAGCAGCAGGCCTGGCACCCAGCGGTGCTTCTAGGACGTAACTTTTCTGTGCAGCAATGAGGATAATCCTCAGGTTACGGACCCAGTCCGTGTAATTGCTACCATCATCTTTCAACTTTGCTTTCTCAAGGAACGCATTTAAATTCAACGGAACAACAGCACGAGCCATCTATCTACAAACAAACATAGACAAGCATGAACTATCAGGTACTAAGTTCATGATAAATTTAAGTTCAATTAATCATATTACTTAGAACTCCCACTTAGACAAACATCTCTCTAGTCATCTAAGTGATCACGTGATCCAAATCAACCAAACCATGTCCGATCATCACGTGAGATGGAGTAGTTTCAATGGTGAATATCGCTATGTTGATCATATCTACTATATGATTCACACTCGACCTTTCGGTCTCCGTGTTCCGAGGCCATATCTGTATACGCTAGGCTCGTCAAGTATAACCTGAGTATTCCGTGTGTGCAACTGTTTTGCACCCGTTGTATTTGAACGTAGAGCCTATCACACCCGATCATCACGTGGTGTCTCAGCATGAAGAACTTTCGCAACAGTGCATACTCAGGGAGAACACTTCATGATAATTAGTGAGAGATCATCTTAAAATGCTACCGTCAATCAAAGCAAGATAAGATGCATAAAGGATAAACATCACATGCAATCAATATAAGTGATATGATATGGCCATCATCATCTTGTGCTTGTGATCTCCATCTTCGAAGCACCGTCATGATCACCATCGTCACCGGCGCGACACCTTGATCTCCATCGTAGCATCGTTGTCGTTACGCCATCTATTGCTTCTACGACTATCGCTACCGCTTAGTGATAAAGTAAAGCAATTACAGGGCGTTTGCATTTCATACAATAAAGCGACAACCATATGGCTCCTGCCAGTTGCCGATAACTTCGGTTACAAAACATGATCATCTCATACAATAAAATATAGCATCACGTCTTAACCATATCACATCACAACATGCCCTACAAAAACAAGTTAGACGTCCTCTACTTTGTTGTTGCAAATTTTACGTGGCTGCTACGGGCTTAGCAAGAACCGTTCTTACCTACGCATCAAAAACCACAACGATAGTTCGTCAAGTTGGTGCTGTTTTAACCTTCGCAAGGACCGGGTGTAGCCACACTCGGTTCAGCTAAAGTGAGAGAGACAGACACCCGCCAGCCACCTTTAAGCACGAGTGCTCGTAACGGTGAAACCAGTCTCGCGTAAGCGTACGCGTAATGTCGGTCCGGGCCGCTTCATATCACAATACCGCCGAACCAAAGTATGACATGCTGGTAAGCAGTATGACTTGTATCGCCCACAACTCACTTGTGTTCTACTCGTGCATATAACATCAACGCATAAAACCTAGGCTCGGATGCCACTGTTGGGGGACGTAGTAATTTCAAAAATTTTCCTAGCACACGCAAGATCATGGTGATGATATAGCAACGAGAGGGGAGAGTGTTCGTCCACGTACCCTCGTAGACCGTAAGCGGAAGCGTTAGCACAATGCGGTTGATGTAGTCGTACGTCTTCACGATCCGACTGATCCAAGCACCGAACGTACGGGGCCTCCGAGTTCAGCACACGTTCAGCTCGATGACGATCTCCGGCCCTCCGATCCAGCAAAGGCTCCGAAGATGAGTTCCATCAGCACGACGGCGTGGTGACGATGTTGATGCTCTACCGGCGTAGGGCTTCGCCTAAGCTTCACGATGATATGACCGAGGTGGAATATGGTGGAAGGGGGCACCGCACACGGCTAAGGAACGATGCGTAGATCAACTTGTGTGTCTTTGGGTGCCCCCCGCCCCCGTATATAAAGGAGCCAGGGGGGAGGAGGCGGCCGGCCTAGAGGGCGCGCCAAGGGGGGAGTCCTACTCCCACCGGGAGTAGGACTCCCTCTTTCCTAGTAGGATTAGGAGAAGGGGGAAAGAGGAGGAAGAGGGGAAGGAAAGGGGGGGCGCCGCCCCCCTTCCCTTGTCCTATTCGGACTAGGAGGGGGAGGGGCGCGCGGCCCCCTCCTGGCTCCTTCCCTCTTCTCCCTCTTGGCCCATGTAGGCCCATTAACCCCCCGGGGGGTTCCGGTAACCTCCCGGTACTCCGGTAAAATGCCGATTTCACCCGGAACCATTCCGATGTCCAAACATAGGCTTCCAATATATCAATCTTTATGTCTCGACCATTCCGAGACTCCTCGTCATGTCCGTGATCACATCCGGGACTCCGAACAAACTTCGGTACATCAAAACTTATAAACTCATAATAAAACTATCATCGAAATGTTAAGCGTGCGGACCCTATGGGTTCGAGAACTATGTAGACATGACCTAAAACCATTCTCGGTCAATAACCAATAGCGTGACCTGGATGCCCATATTGGTTCCTACATATTCTACGAAGATCTTTATCGGTCAAACCGCATAACAACATACGTTGTTCCCTTTGTCATCGGTATGTTACTTGCCCGAGATTTGATCGTCGGTATCCAATACCTAGTTCAATCTCGTTACCGGCAAGTCTCTTTAATCGTTCTGTAATACGTCATCTCATAACTAACTCATTAGTTATAATGCTTGCAAGGCTTAAGTGATGAGTATTACCGAGAGGGCCCAGAGATACCTCTCCGACAATCGGAGTGACAAAACCTAATCTCGAAATACGCCAACTCAACATGTACCTTTGGAGACACCTGTAGTACTCCTTTATAATCACCCAGTTACGTTGTGACGTTTGGTAGTACCCAAAGTGTTCCTCCGGTAAACGGGAGTTGCATAATTCTCATAGTTACAGGAACATGTATAAGTCATGAAGAAAGCAATAGAAGAATACTAAACGATCAAGTGCTAAGCTAACGGGATGGGTCATGTCAATCACATCATTCTCCTAATGATGTGATCCCATTAATCAAATAACAACACATGTCTATGGTCAGGAAACATAACCAAGCTAGTCAAGTAGAGGCATACTAGTGACTATATGTTTGTCTATGTATTCACACATGTATCATGTTTCCGGTTAATACAATTCTAGCATGAATAATAAACATTTATCATGATATGAGGAAATAAATAATAACTTTATTATTGCCTCTAGGGCATATTTCCTTCAGGACTTTCAGGTGTAGAGGTACTAGGGGGCAGTGCCAGAAGCGGTTTCTGACCCGGTGGCAGGACCAAGTGAAAGGATCGATATGGTTGACTAGAGGGGGGGGTGAATAGGCAACTAACAATTTTCAAGCTTTTCTTTACCAATTTAAACTTTGCAACAAAAAGGTTGTCTAGATATGCAACTAGGTGAGCAACCTATAGGATGCAAATACAACTAGCACATAAGCAAGCAATGGAAACAGCACAAGTAGGCTTGCAAGAGTAAAGGCACGAAGTAACCAAGAGTGGAGCCGGTGGAGACGAGGATGTGTTACCGAAGTTCCTTCCTTTTAAGGGGAAGTACGTCTCCGTTAGAGCGGTGTGGAGGCACAATGCTCCCCAAGAAGCCACTAGGGCCACTGTATTCTCCGCACGCCCTCACACAATGCGAGATGCCGTGATTCCACTATTAGTGCCCTTGAAGGCGGCGACCGAACCTTTACAAACAAGGTTGGGGCTATCTCCACAACAATTGGAGGCTCCCAACAACACCACGAAGCTTGACCACAATGGAGTATGGCTTCAAGGTGACCTCAACCGTCTAGGGTGCTCAAACACCCAGGAGTAACAAGATCCGCTAGGGATAAGAGAGGGAATCAAATTTCTCTTGGTGGAAGTGTAGATCGGGGCCTTCTCAACCAATCCCGAGCAAATCAAGAAGTTTGATTGGCTAGGGAGAGAGATCGGGCGAAAATGGAGCTTGGAGCAACAATGGAGCTTTGGGGGAAAGAGGTGGGTCAACTTTGGGGAAGAAGACCCCTTTATATAGTGGGGGGAAACAATCCAACCGTTACCCCACTGTACATCCCCGCACAGAGCGGTACTACCGCTAGGGCAGGGCGGTACTACCGCTGAGAGCGATACTACCGCGCTGATGAGGAAGACAGGGCCCTGGCCCCAGAGCGGTAGTATCGTGGGAGTAGGAGCGGTACTACCGCTTGGAGCGATACTACCGCCACTACTACCGCTCCTAATACCGCAAAACCCGACACGAGAAACACTGGTCTCGAATCGAGGCGGTAGTAGCGCGGAACAACTGCGGTACTACGGCCGAAGCCCGCAAGCGGTACTACCGCTCTGCGGAGCGGTACTACCGCTGGAGAGCTTCGGCGGTACTACCACTGTTGACCACGGTACTACCGCTGGGATAGAACGGAGCAGGTACGGAAGAAAAGGGCAGATCCAAAGATGCGGAAGGAAGACGACGGGTGTGATAAGGATGTGTACGTGTTGATTCCACCCAAGTCTTACCAAAGCGGATCCCCTCTTGATAGTACGATGACTCCTACGAAACTAGTCCACCAACAACGAAGCGAAGGAGCTACACCGTCTTGAGTAAAGCACCGAGGGGAGGTAATCGTCTCGTGCCAATGGATGAATCTCTGAAAGAACTCAGCGCACACGATTAGTCCGCAAAAGCATTGTCATCAATCACCAAAACAACTTGGGGATAAATATGCCCTTACAATCTCCCCCTTTTTGGTGGATTGATGACAATATGGGATTTGCACAAAGGACAAGCGCACAAACCCATGTCCTAAAATGTAGATGGGCTCCCCCTAGATGTGTGCTATCTCGATAAGTGCTTTGGACTGCACGGCACACATACTAGGATCAACGCTCCTCCTACATTTTAGAGACCGACCAAAACACCTAAGCATGATATATGAGAGGAGCATAGATAAACTTAACAAGATAAGCATGCAACTCATAAGATATGGTGACAAAGATAATGATACTGGAAATATAAGGTAGCATATGTCTCACACCATATGATGGGAACTTAGGTCTCACTGACACAAACCAACAAAGCAAATAGCGAGGGAAACACAAACACAGAAGACGGACGACACAAAGCACAAATCCCTAAACTCTCTCCCCCTTTGGCATCGAGACACCAAAAAGGAGAGGGAGTGATGCTACGGCTCCAGGTGATAGCAGTAGACGGACACACACATCAGATGCCAGCGGGATCATCTGCACCACCGTCGTCGGTCTGGAAGTGCTCGGCATCAGAATCGGTCCACGGGCAGTGCTGCTGAATCCACTCCTCCTCCTTAGTAAGCTGGTCCTCAGATCCACTATTGACTGTAGCACCCAACTGACGCATGAGCTCCTTGTCGCGACCTCGAGCCTTCTTCTCAGCCACATGAGTCATGTACTGACCATGAGCCTCCATGCAGAACAACTTCTTCATCTTAGACTTGAGCTTCTTTTCCCAAGAGGGCTCTGCCTCAGAAGGCATGTAGTCATCATCATCATCATCATCAGCCCCAGTCTCCTCCTCGGTCTCCATGGCAGTAGAAGACGAAGGAACTCCAGTCTTAGGGGCCGGAGTGCCCTAGTTATCCTTCTTCCTCAGACGCTTGATGTCGTGAGACACCAACTCTCCAGTCTCCAGCATCACCTTGGGATAGACATGATCCCAGGCCTTCTCAATGAGCAGCATGATTAACGGACCGTAAATCGGGCACTTGCGCTCGGAGATAGCAGATAACAGCTCAGACCACATGACATGGGAAATACCCAGGGACTCTCCGGTGTTCTGTTCCTTCTGACGCTGGCAAAAGAGAAGCATGTCCACGAGATAGGAGTGAACCTGATCCAGATTCCCGATACGAGGGAAAAGAGTCTCTCTGAAGATACAGTGAAGGATATCCAGATAGGCAGGCAGCTCATAAGTTTCCTTCTTCGTCTCAGGGTTGATCCTCAAAGTGCAGTAGGGCCATAGAGCTTGCTTGTGAGTGGCGTTGGTGTTGCGGTGAGGGCGAAAGCCAATAGGAGACTCAATTCCTAGATCTTGTACCCCAATCAACTCCATGGAAGCTTTCCACTTGACTGAAAGCAGCTTGCCATTGGTCATCCAAGTCAGTGTCCTGTCCTCATCAGTCCCGAGATGAACCGTGGCATAGAATTGAGCCACAATATCAGCATCATAATCCTTGTTGAATAGCATGACCCCAAGAATGTTCAGTTGAGTGCACATCGCAAGAGCTTCACCAAAGTACTCAGGATCCTTCTCCATGTGGTCGGTGTAGATGGAATGCACGTTGACAAAGAGGTTCTTCTTGGCTTTGAGAACATCAAAGAAGATGGCGAACTGGAACCTGTTCCAGAATGGACGATTGACCAAAGTGGGATCTTGGTCAGCCTCATAGGGGTTGCGGCGACGCCTTGCCCAGAACTCCTTGGGTTGCATTTCTGTCACGTTTTGCCAGACTGCTTCGGCTTGACACCAGTCTTCTTTTGGAGTTGAGGTGGAGGTGGAGCACTTGAGGATCCGACATACGCAGTGGTGCGGTAACGCTTGGACGTGGCATGACCGGGGTTGACACGACGAGCCGGATGCTCAGGAAGCTCATCACCTGGAACCACACACAAGAACACGCAAACAACCAGAAAGAACAAGCATAAGCCACAAAACACGAGCAAAAGGATCACTGAAAGGTAAGAGAATGATGGAAACTGGTAGGGAGCAGTAGTACTGTGCCCTGCTAGTGGTAGTACCGCCCCAAGCGGTAGTACCGCTCCAAGCGGTAGTACCACTCTAGAGAGGGCGGTAGTACCGCTCGAGACGGGGAAACAACAGTTTCCTACTACCGTGGACAGATCCGGCACTACCGTCCTACCAAATTCAAAAATACTCCAACCAAACATCAATCCAAACTGTCTAGAAGCATTCTCCATTCTACTCAAGCCTAGATTTGGCCAAAAATCTAGAGATGCAACTGCTACTGCCCCTAAGATGCTAGATGGGAAATCTAGACAAAAAGAAAGTGAGAACGGGGGCAATACCGGCATCCATGGCAAGAGGATAAGGTGGGGATCGTCTCCACCGAAGGAAATGGAGAGGGACGCCCCAGAGAGGGAGATCCGTCGGAGCCCTCCCGCGGTGCCGGTTGCTGGAGAGAGAGGAACAGAGCGAGGGGGCGTGCGAATGGGTATGGGGGATAAGAAAACTCCCCCTGCCCCGATATAACCCCCTGCCCGCGCCTCACAGCGGTAGTAGCGCGCTGGAGGGCGGTAGTACCGCTCGCCAGCAGCGGTAGTACCGCCAGCAACCAAAAATGCCTCTAGACAAAAACTCAAGCACAACAAAGAGAATGGGAAGGCAAGGACAAGAAAATAAAAGACCAACAAGGCAACACACACACTAACAAAGGTCCAGAATCCACTCTTTCAAGACAACCACACGAAAGAAGAGCGAGCTCTGGCCTCTCTTAAGAGAGGGCGGTGGCCAGAGCCACCTATGTTTGAGTCAATTGGTATGGCACCGCGAAGAATTGTCCTTGGGCCCATGACCAAAACTCGTCTTTGAAGCACAAGTGCCATCAAAAATGGCTAATGTGAAAGAGTTGATCGTTTTATGCATAATGGGGGGAGGGAGAGTTCATTGAGAGAACAACACTCCCCCTATGTTCATGCCTACACCTAAACTAGACAACAAGATGAGTGTGGTGGGGGGTGCAAGGGTTCAAGTCACATTGCTCAAATCAATGATATTTAGCTCATGCGTTAACTCGCGAAATCTTGCTTCATCCAAGGGCTTCGTGAAAATATCTGCAAGGTTATCATGAGTGTTGACATACTTGAGCTCGATATCCCCTCTCCTAATGTGATCCCGGATGAAATGATACCGAATCTCAATATGCTTCGTCTTGAAGTGTTGCACCGGGTTGAGAGAAATCTTGATGGCACTTTCGTTGTCACACCAAAAAGGCACTTTGTCACAAATGACACCATATTCCTTTAAAGTTTGCCTCATCCATAAGAGTTGTGCACAATAACTACCGGCCGCCACATACTCCGCTTCGGTGGACGAGAGAGACACACAACTTTGCTTCTTGGAAGACCAACTCACCAAAGAGCACCCAAGAAACTGGCACCCTCCGGAAGTGGACTTCCTATCCACTTTGTCTCCCGCCCAATCAGAGTCCGTAAATCCTTCAAGCTTGAAGTTTGCCCCTCTTGGGTACCATAAGCCAAAGTTTGGGGTATGAGCCAAATATCGAAAGATTCGCTTGACCGCCACATAGTGACTTTCCTTCGGTGCGGCTTGAAACCGTGCACAGATCCCCACACTCAACATGATATCCGGTCTAGATGCACAAAGGTAAAGCAAGGAGCCAATCATGGAGCGATATACCTTTTGATCCACCGCTTTACCATTGGGATCAATGTCAAGTTGGCACTTGGTGGGCATTGGTGTAGTAGTCGGCTTGACATCACTTAGCTTGAATCTTTTTAGCATGTCTTGAGTGTATTTGGCTTGGTTGATGAAGGTTCCTTCTCTTCTTTGTTTGATGTCAAAACCAAGGAAGAACTTCAACTCTCCCATCGAAGACATCTTGAACTTGGAGGTCATGAGAGCGGCAAATTCCTCATTGAAAGCTTTGTTAGGAGAACCAAAGATAATATCATCAACATATAGTTGGCATACAAACAACACCCCTTTGAGCTTCTTAGTAAAAAGAGTGGGGTTGATTAGCCCCACCTCAAATCCACGATCTTGTAACAACTCGGTAAGGTGGTCATACCACCCACGTGGGGCTTGTTTAAGGCCATAGAGTGCCTTATCGAGTTGATACACATGATCTGGAAAGTAGGGATCCTCGAACCTGGGGGGTTGCTTGACATAGACCAACTCATTAATAGGACCATTAAGAAAAGCACTTTTCACATCCATTTGTTGCAACTTAAAGTTGTGATGGGAAGCATAGGCAATCAACAAACATATGGATTCAAGACGAGCAACGGGAGCAAAGGTTTCACCATAGTCGATACCCTCGACTTGGGAGTAGCCTTGTGCTACCAATCTTTCCTTGTTGCGAACGATGTTCCCATGAGCATCTTGCTTGTTCTTGAAGATCCACTTGGTTCCAATGACGTTGTGGTCCCCCGATGGCCTTGGCACCAATCTCCATACTTTGTTGTACTCGAAGTTGTTGAGTTCTTCATGCATGGCATTGAGCCAATCCGAGTCTTCGAGCGCCTCATAGACCTTTGGGGTTCAACACAAGAGACAAACGCGTGATGTTCACAATAGTTTGCTAATTGTCTACGAGTGCTTACCCCCTTTCTTAGGCTTCCAACCACAGTTTCCATGAGATGGCCTTGGGTGGTGAGCTTGGAAGCAATCTTCGCGGCATGACGCTCTAATTCCTCCTCGGGTGTGGAAGGAGGAGGGTTGACTTGATCATCTTGAGCGCCGTCTTGAGCTTGTTCTTGATCTTGAGCTTGCTCTTGATCTTGAACTTGCTCGAGGGAGGGAACTTGACCTTGGGCATCATTTAGAGGTTCATCACCATCTTGAGGTTGATCTTGCCCTTGGTCTTGTTCACGAGGTTGAGGGCCTTCACTTTGTTCTTCGGAAGCGTGTGGGTCTTGGTGAGGTGATGGCTCCACTTGAGTAGAGCATTATCCTTCTCCTTCGGCCACAAGGGGTTCCTCAATGGGTAGAATTTGACCAATACCCATTCTTATTATGGCTTGGGGAGGAATTTCATCACCTACATCACAAGTACCACTTTTCTCCACTTGGGAGCCGTTATTTTCATCAAACTCCATGTTACACGTCTCCTCAATGAGTCCGGTGGACTTGTTGAGAACACGGTAAGCATGAGAGTTTGTAGCATAACCAAAAAATATGCCCTCATGGGCTCTAGCCTCAAATTAAGACAAACGAACACCTTTCTTGAGAATGAAACACTTACAACCGAACACCCGGAAGTACTTGAGGTTGGGCTTGTTGCCGGTGAGAATCTCATAAGGGGCCTTGTTCAAGCCTTTGCGGAGATAGAGCCGATTGGATGCATGACATGCGGTGTTGATGGCTTCGGCCCAAAAGTTGTATGGAGACTTGAACTCCGCCATCATGGTCCTTGCCGCATCCATCAACGTCCGGTTCTTCCTCTCCGCTACACCATTTTGTTGAGGGGTATAGGGTGCAGCATATTGATGCTTGATCCCCTCATCACTGAGAAACTCATCCAAGGTGTAGTTCTTGAACTCGGTGCCGTTGTCACTTCTTATTGTCAAGATCTTTGCATTATGTTGACGTTGAGCTTCATTTGCAAAGTCGATGACGGTTTGTTGAGTCTCACTCTTCCTCTTGAAGAAGTATACCCAAGTGTATCTTGAATAGTCATCCACAATCACCAAGCAATACTTTCTACCTCCAAGACTATCAAAAGATGGAGGCCCAAAGAGATCCATGTGAAGGAGCTCCAAGGGTCTCTTCGAGTAGATGATGGTTGATGGAGGGTGAGCCTTTTCATGAAGCTTTCCTTCGATACAAGCACTGCAAGCACGATCTTTGGCAAAACTAATATTTGTTAGTCCACGAACATGGTCCCCCTTGAGAAGACTTTGCAAAGATCTCATATTGACGTGGGCCAAACGGCGATGCCAAAGCCATCCCACGTCAACTTTAGCCATTAGGCAAGTCGCGGTCTTAGTGGGTCGCTCTGAAAAGTTAATCACATAGAGACCGTTCTCGACATGCCCAACAAAGGCTACTTTAAGAGTCTTGCTCCACAAGAGGGCCACGGTATCAATATCAAAGAACGTAGCAAAGCCCATGAGTGCAAGTTGACGAACGGAAAGCAAATTGTATGTGAGGGACTCAACAAGCATGACTTTCTCGATCGTTAGATCATGAGAAATGACAACCTTGCCGAGACCCAATACCTTAGAATGTGATGCATCACCCCACTCGACATTGGTGGGCATAGATGGAATTTCTTGCACGTGCACCACCAAGTCCTTGCTCCCGGTCATATGATTTGTTGCTCCACTATCGAGCAACCATGATCCCCCACCGGAAGAAAACACCTACAAGAGATCAATGCTTGGTTTTAGGTACCCATTTAGTAATGGGTCCTTTGATGTTAGTAACAAGGGTCTTGGGAACCCAAATAGACCACTCAATGTACTCATAAGGAGAACCAACAAATTTAGCATAAACATGTCCATCACTAGCACGGCACAACACATATGACGGGTTAAAGTCGCCGGCTTTGTTTGAGGAAACGCTCTTGCCCTTTTGGACATCAACTCCCTTCACTTTTTCCTTCTTCTCCTTAGGAGCACCCTCTCCCTCTTTCACAAACGTTTGCTTGAGAGGAGGAGGACGTTTGGTCTTGTTGTTCTTCTTCTTCTTGCTCTTGGACTTGGGTGCAAACCCAATTCCTTCCTTGGCCACAACTTCCTTTTGATTGCTCAAAAGGTCGTTGAGGTTTTTCTTACCTTGAATGCATGTCACAAGGCCTTTCTCAAGTTGATCCTTCAACTTGGCATTCTCCTCCACAAGATGCACATGCTCACAACACGGGTTAGTAACACATGCATTATCAATTAATACCATATGAGGAAAGGTGGCCTTTTCCTTGATTAGCTTAACTTGGAGTTGAGCATGAGACTCCTTGAGGTTAGCGTGAGCACCCTTCAAGACCTTGTGGGCCTTGTCAAGTATCTCAAACTCCTCTTTGAGTCTAGCATGATCAACCCCAAGTTTAGCCTTCTCGGAAGTTAGCACACGAGACACGACAAGAGCATGATCAAGATCTTTCTTTAACTTAGCATGGTCATCATTGTGTGACTCCTCACAAGTCAAACGATGCACACGCTCTTCCTCGAGAGCATTAGAGAGATCCGATATCTCATCGGCATATTCACGACTATGACCTTCCATCTTAGAGATGGTTTCTTCGTGAGCCTCGATCATGTCATTGGCCTCACTAAGTTGTTCCAAGAGAGGAACAAAGTGCTTCTTGGACTTACCCTTGAGCTTACTCATAAAAGACTCAAGTTCATTCGCTTCCTCATTAGACTCAACATGTTCATCAATGCAATCCTCCAAGGAGGGATTAGTAATGATGGTGGTTGTGATGTTGGGGGTTACCTTGTTTGAAGCTTTAGCCATGAGGCACTTGGCGGCGATGTTTTCGTTGGGTGAATCAAAGAGAGACACCGGGGGAGTAGTAGCAATGGCAACGGATGCCATGGCCGTTGTTTCTCCACTTTCATCATCATCGTCATCCTCTTGGTATTCTTCTTGAACCACCAACCCACGAGTTGGAGTCTTCTTGGCGAAGTTATTCTTGTTGGGGAAGGACTTGGCTTTGTCTTTTCAAATGAATTTGCCACCATTATCTTCCCGCTTCTCGTAAGGACAATCCGCAATGAAATGGCTCACATTGCCACAGTTGAAGCAAGTTCTAACTCGTTGCTTGCCCTTGACACCACTTGAGTTGTTCTTGTTGAAGTTGGGTCTTGAATTCTTCTTGCTCCAAAATTGTCTTGAAGCAAGGGCCATGTGCTCATGATAATCATACTTGGTGTCTTCGGGATTGCTCTCCTCATCTTCCACTTCTTCCTTTTCTTCCATGATGACCTTGGCCTTCAAAGCAAGGTTGGGCTTCTTTGCCCTTTGAGAACGGATCACCGCATTGTCGGCGGTCTTGTCCAAGATGCTCATTGCAACGAACTCATCCAACACTTCACTTGAGGTCATGGAGTGGAAGTCCGGTCTTTGACGGATGACGGAGGACACGGCCTTGTTGTAGGGCATCATGGCCTTGAGGAACTTGCGCTTGATCCAATTGTCATCCGTGTCCTTGCTTCCATGCTCTCGGAGTGAGACCGCGAGTTTGGTCACTCTTCGAAAGAGCTCACGAGGTTCTTCATCTTCTTTCATTGCAAACTCATCGGCTTCATCTTGCACCACTTCATAGTTGGAGCGTTGAATGCTAGCACTTCCTCGATAGAGAGACTCAACACATTTCCATGCTTCTTTAGCCATGGCATGAGGTCGAAGATGAGGGAGATCTTCGGGAAGGATTGCATCTTGGATGATGAAGAGAGCACTTTCATTGAATTGATTGTCCACGGCTTCTCGAGGGGTGAAGTTGCTTGGGTCATGAGGATAGAAACCTTCTTCAATGATTCTCCAAAGGTTAGTGTTCACATGTTTTAAATGACGCTTGAAGCGATAAACCCAAGAATCAAAATCTTCATGTTTCTCATATTTAGGAGGAGGACCGGCATGATTCAAATGCGTGGAAGGAATCGACTCTCCATAAATTGGGGGTTCCACATGGGCAAAGATGCCGGTGCCATTTCTACCACTAATAGAAGGACTCTTTTCAATGTTAGCTTCCCCCTTGTCGGAGGTAGCATCCGTCACCTTGTTGGTGGGATCACCCACTTTCATCGGCGAGGTAGATTGTTTAAGTCCTTCTAGGAATTCCTTAAACATGTCCTTGACCTTGGTCGTCATGGAGGTTTTCAATGTTTCCAAAGCCACATTGAATTCCTCACGTGAGATCGAGTTACCCCCATCTCTCGTAGATGATATCGGATCCGCACCGGAGTGCTCTCCCACATCATCTACGACATCAACCATACTCTTCGGACGGTAAAGTCCTTAAAAAGAGACGAGGCTCTGATACCAATTGAAAGGATCGATATGGTTGACTAGAGGGGGGGGGGGTGAATAGGAAACTAACAATTTTTAAGCTTTTCTTTACCAATTTAAACTTTGCAACAAAAAGGTTGTCTAGATATGCAACTAGGTGAGCAACCTATATGATGCAAATACAACTAGCACATAAGCAAGCAATGGAAACAACACAAGTAGGCTTGCAAGAGTAAAGGCACGAAGTAACCAAGAGTGGAGCCGGTGGAGACGAGGATGTGTTACCGAAGTTCCTTCCTTTTAAGGGGAAGTACGTCTCCGTTAGAGCGGTGTGGAGGCACAATGCTCCCCAAGAAGCCACTAGGGCCACCGTATTCTCCTCACGCCCTCACACAATGCGAGATGCCGTGATTCCACTATTGGTGCCCTTCAAGGCGGCGACCGAACCTTTACAAACAAGGTTGGGGCTATCTCCACAACAATTGGAGGCTCCCAACAACACCACGAAGCTTCACCACAATGGAGTATGGCTTCGAGGTGACCTCAACCGTCTAGGGTGCTCAAACACCCAAGAGTAACAAGATCCGCTAGGGATAAGAGAGGGAATCAAATTTCTCTTGGTGGAAGTGTAGATCGGGGCCTTCTCAACCAATCCCGAGCAAATCAACAAGTTTGATTGGCTAGGGAGAGAGATCGGGCGAAAATGGAGCTTGGAGCAACAATGGAGCTTTGGGGGAAAGAGGTGGGTCAAATTTGGGGAAGAAGACCCCTTTATATAGTGGGGGAAACAATCCAACCGTTACCCCACTGTACATCCCCGCACAGAGCGGTACTACCGCTAGGGCAGGGCGGTACTACCGCTGAGAGCGGTACTACCGCTCCCTACCCAGCGGTACTACCGCGCTGACGAGGAAGACAGGGCCCTGGCCCCAGAGCAGTACTACCGCGGGAGTAGGAGCGGTACTACCGCTTGGAGCGGTACTACCGCCACTACTACCGCTCCTAATACCGCAAAACCCGACACGAGAAACACCGGTCTCGAATCGAGGCGGTAGTAGCACGGAACAACTGCGGTACTACGACCGAAGCCCGCAAGCGGTACTACCGATCTATGGAGCGGTACTACCGCTGAGAGCGGTACTACCACTACGTGGAGCGGTACTACCGCTGGAGAGCTACGGCGGTACTACCGCTGTTGACCTCGGTACTACCGCTGGGACAGAACGAAGCAGGTACGGAAGAAAAGGGCAGCTCCAAAGATGTGGAAGGAAGACGACAGGTGTGATAAGGATGTGTACGTGTTGATTCCACCCAAGTCTTACCAAAGCGGATCCCCTCTTGATAGTACGGTGACTCCTACGAAACTAGTCCACCAACAACGAAACTAAGGAGCTACACCGTCTGGAATAAAACACCGAGGGGAGGTAATCGTCTCGTGCCAATGGATGAATCTCTGAAAGAACTTAGCGCACACGATTAGTCCGCAAAAGCATTGTCATCAATCACCAAAACAACTTGGGGATAAATATGCCCTTACACCGAGCTCCCCGGAGATAGTTGCTGGTTTGAGGACCGCTTCCTGTTGTCCTCGGCTTCGTTCATAATAGCATCATGGTCCACTTCTTCCCCTTCCTTGTTTCCTACTGGCCCCTGTGATCTGCCTGCTGTTCCACCTCCACGCCTGCCACCTCTCTGTCCTCGTCCTCTTCCTCCTCCAGGGCCTGCGCCCGTCCTCATCTGCCAATTTGCACGAAGATCCTTGAAATATAGCGCAGACGGGGGGTGGATCCCATCGCCATGCTCCTTATAGACATGCCCCAGGTGGCCGCATACATCACACCAATCTGGTAAAGGCTCATATCTGATGCGGTAGATCTGTCTCTTTGAGTCACGGATCATCGACATTGCGTTTTTCAAAGGGTTGTGGACATTGATTCTCACCCAGACCCTATAGAAGTTTCCGGCAAAATCTTGAGTCAGCGGCTTGGTGAATAGGACCTGATCGACCTTTGCTGCTAACGCTGGCACCAGATGGGCATACAGATCCGGAACATCATGGATCTGCACCCAAATATTGATATAATCCAGGTTTACAAGTGTGGGCTTAGTGATCCCATCATACGGTTCCAGTATCACCGCGTTGCCTCTGAAGTTCCAGGGGCCATCGTTCATCACACGTTCCCAATCACCAAGGCAGAAGAATTGTAGTGTGTAGCGATTTTCCTCAAGAGGACGGAACTTCACTTCATGCGCAAGATCCCAGGCTGATCGCATGTTCTTAAAAAACCAATACTGACTATAGGGTTTAGATATATGAACCCTACAGACTGCCATCCACCTTGTTGCCGCCGGAGGAGCTTCTTTTTCATCAAAAACCACATCATCTAGGTCTTCCTCACGCAAGCCTAGTTCCCCATTAGTTGTTCCACCTCCACCGCGGATGAAGAACCAGCCGCCTCCGCCTGGTCTTTCCCCAGCGTCGCCATCGTGAACCCTAGCCCGAGATGAGATTCGATCGGGCTTGTGAAGCTGACCCCAAAAAACTCCCCTCGCCCAACCAGTAGCGATCAAGGCTGGGTAGAGATACTAGATCCCCCCGTAGTCAGCCCGAATCGGTCACCAGTTAAGGCAGATCGGGGTTGGGAAGTGTCGGGGATATACCCCGCGGTATAAACCGCCGGATGTATGACCCGGCTAGAGTTTGGCGATTCACTGGCAACCCACTTGGACATGGCGGTTTACGGTTCATTGGTAATCCGGCAGGCGGGTCAGAGGAGCGACAAGACCCGGTGGCCCAACGGGCGGTTTATGGAAGGCCGGATCATGCTATGGTGGGCCGGTTTAAGAGAAAAAGGCGTGAGGAATATTTACTTTACAAGGAAGACCCGGACTTGTATCCGGTTTGTATTAGAAGGGAGACTAGTCCTAATCCTAATAGGACTCCACATGTAACCCGCCCCTTCAACATATATAAAGAGGGGCAGGGCTCCCTAAAGAGGGACAAGCTACAAGCAGAGAAACAATCTTAGGGCTAGACACAAATAGGAGAGCCGGTTTACGGCGACTCCCTCGTGATGATAATGAGACATAACCTCAAACAGCATGTAGGGTTTTTACCGGATGATGTTTCCCGGGGCCCGAAGCTGTCTAAATCCCCGTCTTGTGTTGCGTCTCTCGATCCCGCTCAACCCCTCTCAAGCTACCACATAGATGCGTTGGCCTCGCGACTAAGTCCTCACACTAAGGACATCTGACGTGACAATTCCACGACAGTTGGCGCCCACCGTGGGGCTTGCGCACGGTGGTGTTGAGTTTCTTGGATGGATCTTTTCTAGGGTTTGAGAAGTTCGCAATTTTCGGATAAAGAAGAACCAGATTTGAAGGATCTACGTCGCCTCCATAGCAAACAGACGGAACGACTTATATAAGATGAAGATCAAGAGAAATTAGCATATTCGATTTGTAGAACAGCAAGCCAAGACAAGCCCTGCGCGCAGGTCGCTGATGGTATCGACTGCTCCTGAGAAGAAGAAAAATCGTAGCAGCCCACGTGTGATTGATCCGCCAAGACCGATTTTTAGCCGGGTCTCACATCGACTCCGAGTTCATCAGATGAGATTGAAAAGAAAGAAAAATCCAGCGACAACAAAAAGTTGTCTTTCCAAAATTCGTCGCTTGAAATAGGAAAAATCTACGGAGAGACAAATCAGATGAGGGAAAAGTAATTTCATAGTCAAGGCACGCGACCTAGGCGATCCAGGATGGGATCCGCTGTCGGTGCTGCTGCCACGCGTCGCTTAGCCCGACAGGAATTCAACTACAGCGGCCGTATGCCACGTACGTCGTACCAATACCGTGTCGACCCGCGCGTGAGTGGGCTGGAATCAAGTCCCGAGTGCATCAACTGCTACCAAGTACTATTAGTTCTTTGCAAGACCAATCAGTGAGCAGTACGAAGTTGGATCAGAGAAGGTAATCAAAGAAAGGAAAATCCCAGACGAACGTTTGTCGAAAAAACAACAACCACGACCTGATTTGGATGGGTTCGTGGGCGTGGCCATCGCTGCACCTTGAGCCCGTTTTCTGAGACACCCTCTTCCGGCGCTGTGGCCATGGATGCTCCCCGGACTGGACGCGCCTGGCCGGCCTGCCTCTACTGCAAACCGCCTCAGTGGCTGGCTCTGCTTCTGACTCAGCCTCGCACCGCTCTGCCCGGGGTCGAGTTCTTCCATCACCGCTGCACCTCACCGTCCCTACGCGACCCGGCTGTAGCCACTGAGCCGCCATGGATCCAACCGCCACTCCGGCTTGTTTTAGCGCCCGTGGCCTCTGTGAGCCGCCATCTCCGCTGCTGTTTTCCATTGATCAAAGACGTGTCTCATCAACTGATGGTGCTACTTGCTCCACGTGAAACCAAGGATACCCCGTTGGCCTTTTGGTTGCTACTGTCATTACTGTCGCTACAGAAGTGCTAGTACTAGCTGGCTGGGGGTTGAGAAAAGAAAAGAAAGAAGGGATGGCTGAGTAACGTAACCCGGAGGGGCACTCAAATTTGTGTATGCAGATCAGGACAAAAAGGACTGGCAGCAGGCCAGCCATGGCGCCACGTCTCCACGGTTAATTTCCCCAAAGACACTGTTGATTGTAGTGCACAGTGGGATGACCCAAGAGCTCCTAACGTGAGTACGTACTAATGCTACACGGATTTCAAAAACTTAATTGACACGCAGTACAACCACGTCTCTGCACTACGCCGGCTCCTGGGAAGATACCATGTCGACAAGCATGCAATTTTGTTGGTCACCTCCCCTGGCTCGCATCGCCGTTGCTGTCCGCCTCTGTTCTTGCCCTGCCCAAATACTGTGACCGGTTGCTGCTAATGAAAAAAAAATTTGGCAGCATCTGGGCGAGTCCTTGTGACGATAAACATAAATATCCTTAGCATGCGTATAAGGATCAAACGACCATTCAACAATTGGGTTGAAAAGTTATCTACAGGTGCCCTTTATGAATCATTGGTCATCTGAACAAATCAGGGCCATTATTCATTACAAAAGTGTCGCCTTTGAGCCCGTAGAGGCCATCTTGAGTTGCCGGGGCCACTTTAAGCCGCCGTCCAGCACGGGCCTCCGGGGCCGCATTGAGCCGCCTCTGCTGTGTTGAATCGCCGGGGCCACGTTGAGCCGCCTCTGATGTATTGAAGCCGCCAGGGCCGCGTTGAGCTGCCTCTGTTGTGAGATCATCTGCCATTCACAAATATTAGGTGATATTCATCTAAATTTTGATTTATTAGCACATGTTGTTTTTGTCAAAGAACAAGTTTATCTTTGCCTTGGTCTGCAATATTGTTTATGCAGGCAATTATTTATGAAAAAAGGTGATATTATATCACGGAGATGGAGGCACGCCAACATCTTTTGGCACGGGTGGTCTTCGTTACTCAATGGACTCCCGCACCGGCTTACAACGCCATGGCCGTCTCTCGCGACCGCGCCGGTTTACAACGCCGTGGCCGTCTCTCGCGACTGCGCCGGCTTACAATGTCGTGGCCGTCTCTCGCGGCCACGCCGGCTTACAACAAGGAGGACAACTTGCCCGTCCGCACCAGCTTACAACACCACGGCCAGTTCATCTGTCTGTGCCACCTTAGATATTGCGGTCGTATTTACCGTCCGTCTCTCGCGGCTTGGTCTAAATCAATACACCGGGCCGCACCTGTCTGCATGAGCTGTTATTGAGTATGAGCAAGTCACTGCTTGGGAAGCCCGGTTTTTCTTCCAACACATTGGAGGCAAATTATCATCAACCGCCGTCTACATTGGATGGTTCAATGGGCAGGCACACAAGTCGCCACCACTACAGTTTTGGTTAACTTCAAATCGCCAGTTGGAAGGAACCATTGGCCGAGTTGCTGACACGGCTCGTACGGGATCATTTATGACTCGCTGCAGTCACCTCAACCTTCTGTGGATTCACATCGTGCTATCAACACCAATGATATACAAGTTATGCCGGTTTATGTCACGGTCAAATATGAAGAATCTCAAGCCAGCTCCTCGAGTCGCCTTGAGACTCGGGGGCTACAATGATATGACTCAGCAAAATGTTGCCGGTTTTCAATGAAGTCAAAGAACCCCAGGAAGTTGGAGGGAAAGATAACCCGGTTTCGGAGGCTACTGTTATATTGATGAAAATTTAAAGGCCGTTAGAAAATTTCCGGCTTAAAAAGAAGGATTCCAGTTTAATATCCGGCTCAAGGGGAAGATGTCTCCCACAAAGCTTTGAAGCTCTCAATATCCGGTTCAAGATCCCGGTTCAAGAAGAATTTATCTCTTGCAAAAAGGTTAAAAATTACCGAAGAGGACCTGCTGCCATGATGCGCGGTTCAAACATGGGTATCCTGCCTTATTGGCCTAACATATTATTGATCACATGGAGGCTTCTGCTTCATAAAGCGGGGTCTCTGTCATTCTTATCATGTGAGGTTACACGGAGTGGTTCTGTTTAAAGCGGCCTCCGGTTTACCCCTTGACATTTGTTTTTTATATATCACTGGGGGCCTTGGTCGTGTCCGAACCAACGAACACCCTTTGATAGGCGACAACCACCAGATCATTTGGGGACATGGTCAAGTCTGAACCAGTCATGCCTCTTGGTCGGCCTAAGGCCATAAAATCACTTGGGGGCATGGTCGAACCCGACCATTGCCACGCCTCTTGATCTGGCATATATGCCACGAATCATTTGGGGACCTGGCTGACTTGAATCATTGTCACTCCTATTGGGGGCCTTGATCCTGTCCGACCATGGTAATACCATCTGATCAGCTTAGTATAGCATATTTTTGCAAACGGTTTTTATCATTGCCTTTGTTTCCATATTTTTTTCATAACTGTTATTTGGTTTTTTTGTTGCGTTTTTAAACCGACAACGTTTTAATCCGGTTCAACTGTCAATTACAAATTGACGGAACACGGTCAAATCTTAATCCGGAGGCCATCTGCCCGGTTTGATTTTCTGTTACCATCCTATTATGGAGTAAACCGGTGTTTATCAACCCGGCTTGATTTTCAATTACAAGTTGTCAATACAGGATCAAGTTATAATCTGGAGACTATCAGCCCGGTCTGGTTTGACTACGAGTCGCCAGTATTATATATGGTTAAACCGGTGTTTATCACAACCCGGTACGGTTTATCATCAACCGGCACAGTATGAAAGGAGTTATCATTACTCAAGATTGGGGTTATCACTCTTACTACAAAAGAAATTGGTAAAACCAGCAATGTGATTCAATATCACAGGTATGATGTATTTCATATTTGATTATTCTTAAAGTGCAACCTTGATTATAAACCCAGGTTATATGTTGGGCATTATGACCCGTCCGGCGATAAACCGCCAGGACATTTTAAACTTGTTGTATGCAGAAACAGGTTGAATAAAGCATGATTATAAATCACTGACGTTTATTAAACTGGCCTGGATTTCGACTATGTGTCGCCAGTATGATGATAAATTATCCGGTGTTTGTTAAACCGGCCTGGCTTTAAGACGATAAGTCGCCAGTATATGATGAAAAATTATCCGGTGTTTATTAAACCGGCCTGGCTTTGGACTATACGTCGCCAGTATATATTTGGATTGCGCCATTGGAATCATGCGCTTATAAATGATTGGGTTATATTATTCAAATAGCCAAATTTGGCTGAATTTTCATTATGATATTGGATGAATTTTTCATGCCAGATTATATTATCTTGAATAGCCAACATGGCTGGATTTTTATGGTTATTAGTAACCGATATTATTGAGTTTTCAAAGTCGCTTTAGCGCAACAGTTATTATTTTATCAAAGGATATGATTTATTCTACAATGAAAGGAATAGTCCCAAGTCGCTGCAGGCTCACGACTCGGCACTTGGGGGCTACATTATTCAAATTGAGATTACATGCAAGTCTCATGTCGCTGCAAGCATGCACCATGACACTTGGGGGCTAATGCAAAGTAATTTTCTGCTCATATTATTGAAGACCCGACTCATCACATTATAATGAGTCGGCCCTTGGGGGCTACCAATTGCTCCTGTCAACAGTTGAAGGTACAAAGCTTTTTATTCATTATATTGAAGAGTCCACTACTCAGTTGGTAAAGCACAAGGCTCTTAACCTTGTGGACGTGGATTCAAGTCCCATGATGAGGGTTACATCATATGATGTTATTTTCATTGAAGTATATATTAAAGTCCCAGCTCAATATTATCTTACTGAGCCGGCCCTTGGGGGCTACACATCATTGCTCAAATCTACATGATTATACCTACAAAGTCCCTGCTCATTATTGCATAATGACCCGACCCTTGGGGGCTACACTGGTTAAAGTTTTTTTGAGTATAAGACAATTACAAAGTCCCAGGTTGCTGCAAGAATGACAACCCGGCACTTGGGGGCTACATAATATGGAGTGTTTAGTTTTTACTAGTCACTGGGATGAACAACATGGATTTCTTCTTAAGTGGCAGTATTTATATTGAAGCAAGTCTTAAGCCATCACTTTGTTCTGCTCAAGACTTGGGGGCTACAGGTATTATAATATTATCGAAGAACTATTTTCAAATTCTCTGTTTTGAGCAAACTAGATTAACCCGGCGTCACCAATCATTATGACCCTGTGTCTGTAACCCGGCGTCATCAACAATCATGAACCGGTGTTGGCAACAATCATGACCTGGAATTATCAGTTTTTATAACCAGACAATGGTGGTAATCATAAACCGGCAAGTTTTACATCTTCAAGCCGGCTGGATATCAGTTGAATATTTCAGAGACTAATATTTTTGTCAAGTCAAAGCATTGAAGGCCGATTCAAATGGATTCTTTATTTACAAATATCTTCTGCAAGCAAATTGATTATGAAGATGGTTATTAACTTGGAAGGAAGAAAGACAAGGATTTAAGGATGATCAAGTGCCGGCTTACAAGTAGATTTAAACCGGAGCACAACCCGACAAATTTGTTCTTGTTGCAGATCAGTTTAACATGGATAAATCCAAATTAAACTGGGGGCTAATGTCGGGGATATACCCCGCGATATAAACCGCCGGATGTATGACCCGGCTAGAGTTTGGCGATTCACTGGCAACCCACTTGGACATGGCGGTTTACGGTTCATTGGTAATCCGGCAGGCGGGTCAGAGGAGCGACAAGACCCGGTGGCCCAACGGGCGGTTTATGGAAGGCCGGATCATGCTATGGTGGGCCGGTTTAAGAGAAAAGGCGTGAGGAATATTTACTTTACAAGGAAGACCCGGACTTGTATCCGGTTTGTATTAGAAGGGAGACTAGTCCTAATCCTAATAGGACTCCACATGTAACCCGCCCCTTCAACATATATAAGGAGGGGCAGGGCTCCCTAAAGAGGGACAAGCTACAAGCAGAGAAACAATCTTAGGGCTAGACACAAATAGGAGAGCCGGTTTACGGCGACTCCCTCGTGATGATAATGAGACATAACCTCAAATAGCATGTAGGGTTTTTACCGGATGATGTTTCCCGGGGCCCGAAGCTGTCTAAATCCCCGTCTTGTGTTGCGTCTCTCGATCCCGCTCAACCCCTCTCAAGCTACCACATAGATGCGTTGGCCTCGCGACTAAGTCCTCACACTAAGGACATCTGACGTGACAATTCCACGACAGGAAGGGAAGAACTCGACGATGGCGACGAGTCGCCTCGGGAGAAAGAAACCCTAACGAGAGGGAAGTTCGTTAAGCATGACTAAAGCCCAGTGGGCCAAGGCCCTGTAGCCCACGATTATCTACTTAAGTTGTCGTCGTCATCATCCTGGGGCATCGAAGATGAACAAATTGTACCTGCACCTGCGTGTGCTCATCCCTTCCTCCTCCACTCTTCCTCCTAAAACCCTAGGATTTGAAACTCCTCTATTCAAATCCCGTGTATCAAGAACTATATACCGCCTAGTGTGCTGCTAGGGATGTCATGACCGTGACAATAACCACCCGTTTTCTTGTCTTAGTGCACTTTCTTCACCCATGGTGAAACACTCGGGACCAGATAGCCCCTCGACCGTGATGTGCTTCAACTACAATAGTGTCTCTCACAAACAGGCACATGTACACAAACACTTGACACGAACTTCATGACTCACCCCGCCTTAATTAGCGGCATCACGTTGCCCGTCTCATATCGGCATTTCATTGACTATGGCGTAATCGAAGCCAACATCTCACCAATTTCGTACAACAATGATTTCACACCGTCGCCATGGCGACCTCACACCACATCACACTGGCCTTGCGCCAACACACGGCTTCATTATCTGTCTAACTCCCCAGAAGATGTGTAAATCATACCGGTGACGTCTCGTACCCAGCCGCCGCCTCCAACATAGCCAGCCGCCGCCTCCCCAAAACTAGGGTTCTTTGCCTCCCACCGGCGCCGGCGCCGGTCCGTCCCGTCTCAGGTGGCCTTAGGGCCATGGAGGCGGAGTGGATCTCGGCCCTTGCCGGTGGGAGGGCTCCGCTTTCATATTTTTTTTCGAGCTTTGTTAGGGTTTGTGTCCTGCTCAGGAAGGCGAGACGGCGGCGGCTCCCTGAAGATGGAATAAAGGTCTCCCCGTTTAGTCCCCGTTCCGGTGATGTGTGTAGCATCATCGGTGGGCGTGTGGAGGTGTGTCTCCGGCGGATCTGTCTTTGGTGGATTTGCTCGGATCTGTTCGTCGTTCGTCTTCGCTCGTGTGTCTTCAGGTTGGATCCTTTTGATCTACACTCTTCATCTGCGGCGGTTGCTGTTCTGGTGCGTTGGTTCCATGGGGCGTTAGCACGACGACTTCCCGACTGTCTACTACAACAATGTTTGCCTGGCTCTGTCGAGGGAGGGGTGATGACAGCGGCGCGCCTTCGGCTCGCTTCAGTGCTTGTAGTCGTCGCTAGGTGGTCTACGGTTCTGGATGTAATTTTTATTATTTCTAGTGTCCGTTGTGCTACCATGATTGAAGATGAATAGATTGAAAGTTTCTTCGAAAAAAAACTCCCCAGAAGATGATCTTGACGCGCTCCGCCGGACGACGACCGCCGCCCTTGCTAAAAATAGTGTGCTCGCCGTTTTTGCCGTGTCGCTCTACCATACTATGATCGTCCCCCGTGAGGCGCTAGCATGAGTGACCTCTCCTGGACATTTTTTTCGAAAAGGGGGAAAAAAACCCGGCCTCTGCATCAGCACGATGCATACGGCCCTCTTATTAAAAAAAGAAGTAGTGCCAACATGGTTCCAATGGTCGTAAAAAAGTAGAAAAAGCTCACACAGAGCCAAAAAAAGGCTAGAAACAACAACTAGCCAAATCAAGATGCCACAACCGGCTGGGTAAAGTAGATAGGAACATTAAATGCCTATCCTATTACATGACCGCCATCCAAACCGGTTGAAGATATCCCGAGCTACCATCTCCCAGCGGACAGACCCAGTAACCAAATGCTCCCTAGCCTCCGTCTGGGTGAGTGGCGACCACGAACGAATCAGTGCCGTAGTCCGGAATAAAACCTGCAAAAATTGTATACATGATATTCTATTAAAGACTAAATCATTTCTGCAATTCCAGATAGTCCACAACAAAGCACAAGCCCCAACCCGAATATGTCTCGCTACGTTAGACTCAAACCCATTAAGCCATGTCCCAAAGAACGCATAAACAGAAGTCGGGGGTTTGATATTGAAAGCAATGTGGACCGTCTGCCAAAGTACCTTGGCCAGCGGGCAATCAAAAAATAGGTGTTTAATAGTCTCATCCCGATCGCAGAAACTACACCTAGTAGATCCTGTCCAATTACGCTTCATCAAGTTATCCTTAGTTAAACACTTCTATTTTCAAAGGAACTTTGACATCCCACACATGTTTGGACGTAGGAATGGAGTTCAAATTAATTACATCAATATACATTGATTTAACCGTGAATACTCCAGACTTAGTCAACTTCCAGCGTAATTCATCGGGTTGTTGAGAAAGCTGCACTTCCATCAGTATCCTAACCAGACGGAGCCATTCTTCCCAATGATTGCCCGCTAGCACTCGTCTGAACTGTATATTAGGGGGGATAGATTGAAAGACCGATGCAACGGACACCTCACGTCGTTGAACAATGCGGTACAAGGAGGGATATTGGATGGCTAAGGGTGTGTCACCGAGCCAAGTATCTTCCCAGAAACGTGTACTCGTGCCGTTTCCAACAACAAACTTTGTCCTATTAAACAAAGCCTGCTTGACCTTCATGAGACCCTTCCAGAAGGGCGAGTCGGTAGGCCTTACTGTGACCTGTGACAAGGTTTTTGACTGGAGGTACTTGCCGCGAAGGATTTGAGCCCATATAGCATCATTTTCCAATGAAAGCTTCCACAACCACTTGCTAAGAAGGCATTTATTCTTAATTTCTAGATTATCAATACCCAGACCCCCTTGGTCTTTCGGTCTACAGATGATATCCCACTTAGCAAGCCTATATTTTCTTTTAAGCTCATCACCCTGCCAAAAGAACCGCGATCTATAGAAGTCCAGTCTCTTCCTAACACCAACTGGTACCTCAAAGAACGAGAGAAGAAACATCGGCATACTTGTGAGCACCGAATTAATTAGGATTAATCGGCCTCCATATGACATGAGCTTGCCCTTCCAGCAGCTCAGTTTCTTCTCAAATCGGTCCTCGATACACTTCCATTCTCTGTTCGTTAGCCTACGATGGTGGATAGGAATTCCCAAGTATGAGAATGGTAGCTCTCCCAACTCACATCCAAACAATTGCCTATAAGCATCCTGTTCATCTTTGGCCCTACCAAAACAGAACAGCTCGCTCTTATGAAAGTTTATCTTTAACCCGGTCAATTGTTCAAATAGGCATAACACCAGCTTCATATTTCTTGCCTTAGCCAAGTCATGCTCCATAAAGATGATTGTATCATCAGCGTATTGTAGGATAGAAACACCTCCATCAATAAGATGAGGCACCAATCCACCTACTTGACCATTTTCCTTAGCCCTTCCTATCAAGACTGCCAACATATCCACCACTATGTTAAATAAGATAGGGGACATCGGATCTCCTTGTCTTAGGCCTTTATGTGTCTGGAAATAGTGACCTATTCCATCATTAACTCTAATTCCCACACTACCTTTTTGCGTAAATGATTGAACCTGTCTGCGCCAGGCTTCATCAAAGCCTTTCATACGCAAAGACTGTTGGAGAAATGGCCATTTGACCTTGTCATACGCTTTCTCGAAATCCACTTTAAAAATCACTCCATCTAATTTTTTGGAGTGGATTTCATGGAGCGTTTCATGCAGGACTACCACCCCTTCAAGGATATTTCTTTCCGGCATGAAAGCGGTTTGGGACTGTTGCACCACAGAATGCGTAATCTGTGTGAGTCTGTTAGTCCCGACCTTAGTGAAAATTTTGAAACTAACATTAAGGAGACATATAGGCCTGAATTGCTCAATTCTGACCGCATCCGTCTTCTTAGGAAGTAGTGTGATAGTCCCAAAATTCAAGTGGAATAGTTGAAGCTGTCCAGAGAACAGATCATGAAACATAGGTAGAAGATCCCCCTTAATAATGTGCCAGCACTTCTTATAGAACTCAGCCGGGAAACCATCCGGTCCAGGAGCCTTATTATTTTTCATCTGTGCAATGGCATCGAAAACCTCCTTCTCCGTGAACGGGGCAACTAGAATGTCATTATCAGCAGCCGATAACTGAGGCACATCCTTAGTTCTGGACTCATCGAGGGACACTGTATTCTCCTCCGGCGGTCCAAATAACTGCTTATAATAGTCGGTTATGTATGTTTTTAGGTTATGCTGACCTAAAATAGTGCCCTCATCCTGCTCAAGCTGAAATATTCGCTTCTTTCTGTGTTTGCCATTAGCTATTAAATGGAAGAACTGAGTGTTCGCGTCCCCCTGGACCACTCTACGTACTTTAGCACGTAAAGCCCACTTCAGTTCTTCTTCGCGGAGTAGTTCTTTTAACCTCTTTTCCGCCTCATTTTTAACCTGAAGCTCTGTTGGTGCCAAAATGTTGGATTCAGCCTTAATGTCCAGGTCATGTATAAGAGTAAGGAGTCTATCCTTTTCAATCTTATACACACCACTAAGGTGCTTAGCCCAACCTCGTAAGAAACTTCTCAAGTTCCTAATCTTATTCTGCCACCTCTCAATTGGAGATTTGCCTCGAACATCTTTAACCCATTCCCTGGCTATCAAATCTAAGAACCCTTCCCGTTCAAACCACGACGTCTCAAAGGAGAAGGTGTTCTTGTTACCCACATGATTCGGCTCCCCTGAGTCCACGAACAATGGGGTATGATCAGATATTCCCCTCGAAAGAGCTTGCACCGTAACCAGCGGGAATTTCTGTTCCCACCCCACGCTTGCAAGAACTCTATCAAGTTTTTCGTAGGTTGGGTTTGGCAGAGCGTTAGGCCATGTGAACTTTCGACCAGAAAGTTCTATCTCTCTCAGATCCAAGCTTTCAATAATGGTGTTGAACATGAAGGACCATCTGCCATCAAAGTTATCATTGTTCTTCTCCTCTCTCCTCCTGATGATATTGAAATCACCTCCAACTAAAATTGGCAGCTGCTCTGATCCACAGATTCGAACAAGGTCTGCGAGAAACTCCGCTTTAAGCTCTGGTTGCGCGGCACCATAAACCGCCACCAAAGCCCAGTTAAAGCCATCCATCTTAGACCTAACTCGAAACTTGACCGCAAAATCGCCCATCACTACACTACGGACTTCAAGCGAATCGCATCTCACACCGAGTAAGATACCACCCGATCTTCCTCGCGGAGGGAGGCAATGCCAATCGAAATCAATACCACCAACCAGAGAGGAAAGAAACTGCGGTGCAAAGTTATCTCTACCCGTCTCTGATAGAGCAACGAAGTCTAACTTCTCTTCTACAGCTGTCTCAGCCAGGAATCTTCTTTTAGCCAAGTCCTTTAGACCTCTGCTATTCCAAAAAATTCCTCTCATAGTTCATCATTGAAGTTTTTGGTAGTTCGAATCCTAGCACTCCTACGAACTGCGGAATCGGGATAGATCTTCCGTTTCCACTTACGCTTAGGTTTACTAAGCTCAGGCACCCGGTCCTCATGACCGGGTTCACCAATATTAGTCGAATCGTTCTCTGGGGAAACATAATCTTCCTCAGCGTCATGGTTGGTGGGTGCTAGATCTGCACACAAGCTATCAAGCACTCTAACCCCTAACGCATTAATCTCATCATCATTCATTGGTTTAACTACTGCAAGATTACGAATAGTCTCTAAAGCACGTTCCGCCTCCAGATCTAAAATATCATTCACCGACTTAGTAATCTCACTGTCCGTATCACCTAGTGAAACTCCTAATTGGTTTGCATTATTTATAATGTCCTCATTAGAAAAATGCAATAGTGAATTAGATAAGTTGTCGGACATACCAGATGTAAACGCAGCCTCCTGAAGCTTGGCCGCCCTCATGCGTGTGGCTCGGGTCGGGCGAAGAGGATCACGCCTCTCCGGCCTATGGTTGGCCGCGGGGCGGCAGCGCCGCCGGCCAAGAAAACCGTCACGGTGGTCCCCTCGGGTCGGGGCGGGGCTGCGCCGCCGACAGATGCGGCTACTGGATGTGGGGCACCGGCGGGTGATGGCGCGGTGCCCGGCTTCCCTGGTCGTGGAGCGGGCAATCTGGGCACCCACCGGCCAGGGCAAGTGCCGCTGCTTCCTTTGCCTGGACGGGGCGGGCCGAGACCTCCAGCACCAGGAGTGGTCGCTGCGCCGACGGCTGCGAGCCGGGGAGGGACTCGGCCCCCGGTACCGGGCGTGACGACCGGTGTGCAACCGGCCACGGGTCGGGGCGGGACACGGCCCTCGGCGCCGGAAGCTGCAGTACCAGGCCGGGGTGGTGCGGTCTCAGGAGCTGCGCCTACTGTCGGCTACCAGCCTCGTGCCAAGCCTCCACCGCACTACGTCGCGTGGCCTGCGCAGGATCGTTCGGGATCATTGCAAACGAGACAGAACACCAACACGACAGAGTCCTATGACCCGCCCCGAGGTCAGTGGGGGGACGACGGTTCGGACGCGTATGGAGTTGGACAGCATAGAGGGTCTTCATCCACGGGGGGCGGCCGGGGCTATGCCTGGCAGAGTGACGGGTCTGCTGAGAGATCGTTTCTCGGCCCGGCAGGTGGTTTTGTTGAGGGGGCTTCCGGCCCGGATCACCGTCAGAGAGGAGGATTTCGTGGCCATCGTGGTGGTCGGGGTGGGAGTCGTGGGAGGTTTCGCCGACCGCCCCCGCCCAGGGCAGTTGATCCCGCGGCGTCTACAGCGGAGGATGGTCATACTCTTACCGAGCCCCAGCCGATGGAGGCAAACGTCGGGGTCAGTGTTGAGGTTCCTGAGGCTGGGATGGTGGAGGAGGTTACTGAAAGGGCGTCCAAATATGCTCGAAAGAAGGAAAGGATGCTTTGTTACCGCTGCGGTGAGAAGGGTCACTTCATTGCTGAATGTGTGGCCCAACTGTGCGAGACGTGTGGCAAGCCGGTACACGATTCCGGGAAGTGCCCGTTGTTGCGTGACCTGCCTCCGACGCTGAACATTTATGGAGTCTATTGTGCTGAGCTCATGTTTTTTGAGTCCCCGGCGGCAAGAGAGGTCCCGGAGGATACACTAAGCTTGACTACCGGGATTGTGAAAGCAACCCAGGGGGAGGTGACTGAGGCACAGATTGTGAGGAGGCTTCAGGAGTTAGTTCCCGGGGATTTTCGATGGGAACTGGTGCTTATCGAGGACAGGTCTTTTAAGGTTGAGTTCCCAACTATGGATGATCTGCAGAGATTATTGAGCTTTGGCCTGTGTCGAGTTCCTGGTACTACGTGTATCTTGGAGTTCCATGAGTGGAAGCAGGTTGAGCCTAAGGGGAAGCCGCTTACGCAGGTTTGGTTGCGGTTTACAGGGGCTCCTTCTAAGCCTCTGCAGGATGCTCGAGTGGTGGCTAGCATGGGCATAATGGTGGGGAAGACAGAAAAAGTGGATATGGCGTTCACACGTGCCCATGGGGTGGCCCGGATATTGGTGAGTGTTCTGGACCTCTCCTGGACATGCACGACTTTAAATCTTGGACCTCACCCCCGCATGGGTTTTGCCAAGGATCCATCACATCAAAATAACACTAACTAGAGTAGACCACTCGTGGTGTAATTTGGAACATACACAAACATATACTACCTGCTATGATCATGATTTGGAAGCTAACCAAATCAGCAAGCTCGGATTATTTTCCAAATTCCAACAGATATTACTCCTTACTCTTTGCGAATGAGTTGTCATGTGTAACGCGCTATGTATGCCAAGCTGTAAATCTTAGTCGCTCGATGCTATCATCTTCTCTTTCTCAGAGTTAAACACACTATTGTTGTGTGAAAATAGTACAAGCACGAAAAATGTATAGCCCAGATACAATGTACGTAGCATTTAAATGGCGCGTCGCAGCACCCATGATCAAGCTAGCCTTAGGAGAATTTTAGCCCTCACAACAATAAGCTCACACATATACACTATATTCTTCACTGCGTTGATTTGGTAGGCTACAGCCTTATGTTAAATCACCACCCGGAAACATCGGTTGAAGAACCTCTTGAGGTGACAGGATCCAAATGGACTTGACGATGATCACAAACTCCCTGCAGCATCAATGCCAAAAATGTCAGGGTAACAGACCAGTATAATCTTTCATCATGAACAGTAAAAGAAAAGAGGACAGTGTTCTAAACTTCTCAATTTTTTTTAAGGAAATATGCACACATTCGTGTTTCAGTCGTATCAATTCCTGACATTTTAACAGATTCTAGTTTCTCGGGGAATGTCTGAGACAGGGAATCTTCAGAAGTTCATATAGCCATAGGCAGAAAACTATCGGTGGACTTACTCCCATGGGTCATCACCGACAAATAGGAAGTCACCCTCATAATCCTGGTAGATAAACTTCCAACGACCTATACTCTGTCGATCTTCGGGTTGCCCTTCCATGCCAAACATGTGGGCCAAAGCTTGATTCAGTTCTCCGTATCCAGAGAAGCTACCAATGTCAATGGAACGGCTTATAGCCCCACGTTTGTGCACCTGACACACATAGCTAGGTTAGGATAACATGCAGAAAAATGAATGAGCACAAGAAAGAAAGCATATGCTCAAGAGATCATGGCTCCATAGTAAGTATGGCCTAGTCCTGATTCCCAACTTTCTAAAGCTAATAGCACAACACCCATGCGACAATGTTTAAGAAGAACACCGTACTATCATTTGGCTGAGCAAAAATCATCCATAACCGCTCTCATTTAAGTTGTTTGGGCCAGGTCAATAGTTGGCGTGGCCCGAAGATGAATGAACCACCGCCACCAATTGAAGATCTTCATAGGAGTAAGGATATATCATTCCTAAATAATTTCCTATATATGAGGAGAAGTGCCAGAGCTGGGCGGGCCATGGCCCATTCGGCCTTGCCTAAGCTCCGCCAGTGTATGTGACCATACATACAACCGTCATCCTACTACATATCCTATGCTCAATTGCTCATCCAAACCACCATACTTAAAATTACATCACAACAAGCAGACTTGTCTTGGCAACACCGTACCATTTTTCTGAACTACAATTGCTATATGCGCATTCCTTTTTCTTTACAGAAAATCACAGTTAAAAATGCCCCTTATAGTCCTTATTGTAATGCCTCACAAATTGGTTACTCTTACGCATCAGGAAACATATATACTGCTTGAAAAACATACTGCCGAGAGGAAAGAGCAAACCTTAGTTAACGGCATCCTCTGGCAAAGGGGCAAGGTGCCGAGGGTTTCTGTTCAGCAAGGCGTCATCCTTAATTAGAGAATCCATGGAACCAAAAGCCCTATCTGATTGACAAAATGACCGAAACCATGCAAGCCGACATCTCGTAAGAACGCTACATCAATCCGAAGCAGTGGTCTTTTGCTTAACCTGAGGATCCGGGACGTAGGAACCCAGTTACCAGATCATCCCAATCCGGACGCGCCAACAGCAGCAAAAAACGGGAATGGAGCGAGCAAAATGGAGGAGCGATGGCTGGGGGAGGGGCGAGGTTTCTCACCTGACCACGGGCGGGCGGGCGGAGGGAGATTCGGCTGCCGAGCACAGCAGAGCAGAGGGCGGAGGAGCCAAAGTGTGGTGGCACACAACTACTACTACTGACCAACTGATCAACTGGCTCTTGTAAGGTGCGCGCAGGGGCACCCAACAATCAAACAATGCGGTCGGCGAACAAGCACACGACAACGTGATCTTGTTTTTTGCCGTCCCATCGGTCAAATCGGCACACGGAATTATTGGTTCCCTCGTCAAAATAAATCAGTTTTCTGAACGCGAGCTAACCACAGTTTTTTTGAACGGACGAACCAACCACAGTTTGATTTTTTGAACATCAACGCAATGTTAGAATGCAAAGTGTATAGAAATAGGATAGTTGTTTAAACTCGTATCTCTATCTATCTTTTCTTCTCTCCCGTATCCCATGTAACTTCTCGAGCAGATCACGATCACGATCGATCTCTCTCAACTTGTACTTCAAGACTTCGGTCATATAAATACAATGCGGCCCGAGACAAAGGGTTCTACGCTTCGTCATATGGTCATCAGAGCCCTTCCTCTCGTACGTCTAGCCCTCGAGAAGGAATCCATCTAGTTGATCGCAGAAGAGAGGAACCGAGATCGAGAGAGAGGCAATCATGTCAGGGACCACGCCGTCCACCGCTGCTGCCACCGCGTCCGCATCCACCATGAGCGCTCTGTCCACCCTATCTGCACCTTCCACCTTCGCCTCATCTTCCACCTCCAGCAGCAGCTCGCCCTCCCTCGGTCCGCCTCCGTCAGAGAAGCTTACGAGGACGAACTTCCTCCTCTGGAAGGCTGTCGTGCTACCTCAGATCAAAGGAGCACAGATGGAGCACTTCCTCGACGCCACAAGCCCGGCGCCCCCTGCCACCATCACCATCGACAACAATGGGAAGGAAGAGCAGGTCTTCAACTTCGCCAGATCGATCTGGTTTGCGCAGCAGCAGCAGCTACAAGGGTATCTCATGGGGTCCTTGTCTCGAGAGGTCCTTGCCCAAGTAGCGATGCTCCAGACGCCGGCCGAGGTGTGGAACTCTATCCATGCCATGTTTGCTGCGCAAACGCAAGCCCAGAAGATCAACACGAGGATGGCGCTCACCAGTCTGCAGAAAGGTAATCTAACCATGGCAGAATATTTTGGGAAAATTAAAACCCTTACAGATGAAGTTGCTTGCGCCGGTGCACCGCTCGGGGACGCCGAGAACATCTCCCACGTCATCGCCGGCCTCGACATCGACTACAATCCAGTGATCTCGGCCTTGGCGGCGCGGATCGAACCTGTTACGGTTCAGGAGCTGTATAGCCAGCTCCTGAGCTTCGACGCCAGCCTCAGCATGCTTCAAGGAGGCAATCTGCGCCAGTCTTCTGTCAACGTCGCCTCCCGTGGACGCGGTCGTGGGCGTGGACAGCAGTGGCGCGGTCGCGGCAACAGCAGCGGCGGCGGGCGCAGTGGTAACCAGGGCCACGCTCGCCCTGGTGACCGCGGCAACAATGGTGGTGACCGCGGCGGCAACAACTACAACGGCGGCTACAACGGCAGAGGCGGCTACAACAACAACAACCGTCGTCCTAGATGTCAGCTGTGCAAGAAACCGGGCCATGAAGTCATTGACTGCTGGCACCGGTATGATGAGGACTTCGTGCCCGACACAAAGCATGTCGCTGCAGCCATGCGGGAGCACGGCGGAGCTGATGGTGACACGGTCTGGTATGCTGACTCTGGAGCTACGGACCATGTCACGAATGAGCTAGAGAAGCTTGCCCTCCGAGAGAGGTATCACGGCAGTGATCAGATTCACACCGCAAGCGGTGGAGGTATGGACATCACCCACATTGGTCAATCTTCTATTAATTCCCCTAGCCTTAAACGTGATCTTGTCCTTAAAGATGTCCTTCATGTACCTCAAGCCGATAAAAATCTAGCTTCCATGTCTCGTTTAACTTCCGACAATAATGTTTTCTTTGAAACTCATCCTACCTATTTTTTCATAAAGGATCGGGCAACGAAGGAGCTCATCCATCACGGTAGATGCATTGGAGGATTATACCCCATCACATCAAGAGTCTTTGATCGAAAGCGTCACCGTCAAGTTTATTCTGCCATCAAGCCTTCCTTAGCCAAATGGCACCAAAGATTAGGTCATCCTTCTCCAAATATAGTCAAGCAAGTAGTCAATAAAGGCAATCTTTCGTTGTCACGTAGTCCCGAAAGTGAGTCAGTTTGTGAAGCTTGCCAATGTGCAAAGAGTCACCAACTTCCTTATCCTCTGTCAAATAGTGTGTCTCATGCTCCTTTAGAGCTTATTTTCAGTGATGTATGGGGTCATGCAAGAGATTCTTTTGGTCGCAAGAAATACTATGTCAGTTTTATTGATGATTATAGCAAATTCACATGGATATATTTGCTTAAGTTCAAATCTGAAGTCTTTTCTGTTTTCCAAGAATTCCAAAAACTTGTTGAAAGACAGTTTGATAGAAAGATCCTTGCAGTCCAAAGTGACTGGGGAGGAGAATATGAGAAACTCAATTCTTTCTTCCGTAGCGTTGGCATTATTCATCATGTCTCTTGTCCTCATGCACATCAACAAAACGGTTCAGCCGAACGCAAACATCGTCACATTGTGGAAGTTGGTTTGTCTCTTCTAGCTCATGCATCAATGCCACTTAAATATTGGGATGATGCCTTTATCACGGCTACTTACCTTATAAATCGTTTGCCTAGTCGAGTCATTGGCAACACCACTCCTTTGGAACGCTTGTTTCATCAAAAACCAGACTATAGCTCTCTAAAAATCTTTGGGTGTGCTTGCTACCCAAACTTGCGTCCTTACAGTCACCATAAACTTGAGTTTCGGTCCACCCAATGCGTGTTTTTTGGCTATAGTAATCTTCATAAAGGATACAAATGTCTAGAAATCTCATCCGGTCGTATCTATATATCTCGTGATGTTATTTTTGATGAAACATTATTTCCATTTGCTAAACTTCATCCTAATGCGGGAGCTCTTTTGCGTGCTGAAATCTCCCTTCTTTCTGATCCTTTATCTTCTCCTGATCACGGGGGTGAATTAATTAGAACTGATCATGTGGAAAATTCCATGAAAATTTTGAATCTCATGTTGATTGTGCAGCCACAGGTCATGATTTTATGTGTGTAGATGCAGCCAAAACAGGACCAGGCGCCAGATCCCAGGCAGATTCGCCTGGCACTGCGGTCACGCGATTCGAGGATGATTCGCGCCGCAGTCTGACGGGAGCGGGATCCCGGCGGATTGCCTCGCGTCTCCCGTAACGCCCGGTCGGGTGGCCGACCGCCCACCAGGCGCGGAGCCAATCAGCGCCTCTGCCCCGGTGGCCGACAGCCCGACAGGCGCGGAGCCCACCAGTGCAGAGCCCACCAGCCCGCGCCGCAGCGTCTCGCCCTGCGCCACGCGTTCCGATGCCGCTGGTGACGGGGGGAGCGTATCTGCCGTTGGAGGATCTTCTGTGCCAGACGGAGGATCTTCTGTGCCAGACGGATCCGTGGCTATTTCTGCAGCAACTTCAGTTCCTCTCCGTCATACACGATCTCGGTCAGGTATTGTCAAGGAGAAGCAATATACAGATGGTACAATCAGGTATGATAAACTCAAGCGAGCTTTTCTCACAACCGTTGGTGAGCCAACAAATTTGCATGATGCTCTTGCACACAAGGATTGGAAGAAGGCTATGGATGTTGAATATGATGCATTAATTCAAAACAAAACTTGGCGATTAGTTCCCCCAAAGAGGGATGCTAATGTGATTGGCTGCAAATGGGTATATAAAATTAAGAAAAGAGCTGATGGAAGTATAGACAGGTACAAAGCCAGACTAGTTGCAAAAGGTTTTAAGCAAAGGTTTGGTATAGATTATGAAGATACTTTTAGTCCTGTTATTAAGTCAGCTACTATTCGACTTGTATTGTCTATTGCTATTTCCAGAGGCTGGAGTCTACGACAGCTAGACGTTCAGAACGCGTTTCTTCATGGTGTTCTTGAGGAAGAAGTGTTCATGAGGCAGCCACCAGGATATGAAAACAAAAACACACCAAACTATGTCTTTAAGTTGGACAAGGCATTGTATGGGTTAAAACAGGCCCCAAGAGCCTGGTATTCGAGGTTAAGTACACAGTTGCAAAAGCTTGGGTTTACACCATCAAAGGCAGATACCTCATTATTCTTTTATCATAAGAACAATGTTACTATATTTGTTCTTGTTTACATTGATGATATAATCGTTGCCAGTTCCAGCTCAGATGCTACAACTTGTCTGCTTAAGGATTTGAAGTTGGAGTTTGCTCTCAAAGATTTGGGAGATCTACATTACTTTCTTGGAATTGAGGTCAAGAAGGTAAATGATGGCATACTTCTTACACAAGAGAAATATACCATGGACATTCTCAGAAGGGTAGGTATGGAAAAATGTAAGCCGGTCAGTACACCTATCTCTACTTCAGAAAAGCTTACTGTTGAAAGTGGAGAAGCACTTGGGCCAGATGATGCAACAAATTACAGAAGTGTTGTAGGTGCATTACAATACTTGACTCTTACACGTCCTGATATTTCATATTCTGTTAACAAAGTATGTCAATATTTGCATGCTCCTACTACTGTTCATTGGACAGCAGTCAAAAGGATTTTGAGGTATCTCAAGTTTACAGAGGGACTTGGTCTTCAGATTGTCAAGTCTTCTTCTATGCTTGTGTCAGCTTACTCTGATGCAGATTGGGCAGGGTGTGCTGATGATAGAAGGTCAACAGGTGGCTTTGCTGTGTTTCTGGGAACAAACCTTGTGTCATGGAGTGCAAGAAAACAGGCAACAGTCTCACGTTCAAGCACTGAGGCTGAGTATAAAGCTTTAGCTAATGCAACAGCTGAAGTAATTTGGATTCAGACATTGTTACATGAACTTGGAATTAAAGTTCCACAGGCTGCAAGATTATGGTGTGATAACATTGGTGCAACCTATCTTTCAGCTAATCCTGTTTTTCATGCACGGACAAAGCATATTGAAGTTGATTTTCACTTTGTCAGAGAAAGAGTGGCACGAAAACTGCTTGATATAAGGTTTATTCCAACAGGTGATCAACTTGCTGATGGATTCACAAAACCTTTGACAATGCGGAGGTTAGATGATTTCAAGTACAATCTTAACCTTGGCAAGTAGGGTTTAGATTGAGGGGGAGTGTTAGAATACAAAGTGTATAGAGATAGGATAGTTGTTTAAACTTGTATCTCTATCTATCTTTTCTTCTCTCCCGTATCCCATGTAACTTCTCGAGCAGATCACGATCACGATCGATCTCTCTCAACTTGTACTTCAAGACTTCGGTCATATAAATACAATGCGGCCCGAGACAAAGGGTTCTACGCTTCGTCATACGCAAGCGCTCATACATATGCGCATACGCTCATTCCTATAAATGCGCACACGCACATCCTACCCGTATGAGCATCTCCGGGAGACTGAGCCGGCATGTCATCTCGAAATTTACGAAGTCACTGTAGGTGACCTGAAAATAAATTCAGGAAATGAGAGCATCAGGACTTGAACCCTGGTGGGCTGGGATACCACTGTCCCTCTAACCATCAATCCACAGGTTGGTTGGTTAGAGCAACTCCAACACGCCGACCCAAACTGACGCGCGCTTTGTCTGCTGTTCGTCCGTTTGGATCAGCTAGGCGGACGTGCGCATCCGGTTTTTCATTTGGGTCGGCAGGTGCGCCCAATAGGAGGCCGACCCATTTATGCCGACGTGGCCGAAGCTACTAATTAAACATAAATATACATAAATGACCGGTCAAACGCCGGCCAAAGTCCACTTAAACAACTAGAAAATTAAAAAAAACAATAAGCCGCCCGCACGCTGCGCTAGTAGACCGCCTTGCCCTTGTCGTCGTCGTCCTCGCCGCCGGTGAGGTCAATGAAGACGGGGGGAGGCCCAGCCCAACCGGATGCGGCTTGATAGGCCGGCAACGCAGCCTCCTCCAGCGTCTGCTGTGGCGACGACATAGCAGCGAGGCGGGCGCGCTCCTCCTCCTCCTCCTCCTCCTCCTCAAGTCGCAAAGCCTCCTCGTCACGGTGCAACATCTGCTCATATAGCATCTGTCGCTCGCCATCGGCCCCCTCCTCGGCGAGCAAGTGCGCCTTCCAGCACTCAAGGTGACCGCCTCTTTTTCCGGCATGGCGGCGTAGTGGTAGGGAGGCGCGCTCACCCACTCACAGGACTGGCCGGTCCACAAATAGGACTCCTTCGGCCAAGTGGGGGGCAGCGGTGACCGCTTGCGCGTGGGATTTGGCTCGGGCTTGGGCTTGGGCTTGGGCTCGACGAGGGGCGGTGGCGGGGCCGGTGGCGGCACGATCATGGGCGCCTGGACGGAGTGTTCCGCCGTGAACAGAGCAAGGGCTTGCTCAGCCCATCCCAATGGGCGTCCTTCTCGAGCCGGCTCGCCTCCAACGCGTGCTGCAGTGCCTCCTCGAGGGCGGCTTGGTAATCCGCCTCCGCCTCCTCCTCCTCCGGTTCTACACGCAGGGGCGGCGGCGGAAGGTCGTGGTTGATGTGGACGCCGAGCCGCTGTTGCTCCTCGTGCTCGAGGGCAAACCAGGCCTCCCAGTTGGGAGAGTCTGCGACGTACTCGGGCATCCGCCGTTGTGCCGGCGTGAGCTGCGCCCGGCGCATGCGCACCTTCTCGACGTGCGCTCGCTGTGTCCGCGGAACCGCCGGCACCGGCATCCGCTGCGGATAGAGGTGCAAGTGGTGAGGCAGCGTCACAACGGGGTAAGGCAGTGGCTGCCTGTACTCCTAGTGCCACCGTGCTAGGTGCACTGGGATGTGCAGACGCTGCTGACCTAGGCGGGCATGCACCGGCGGCGGAGGAGGAGGGGGAGGAGGAGCACGGGAGGATGAGGCACCGGGAGTGCCCTTGCCTTTGCCGCTGCCGGAGCTGCTGCCAAAGAGTCCCATGGCTAGGGTTTTGGGTTGTCGCCGTCGAGGAAGCAAGAACAGGGTGGTGGGGGGCCATATGTGGACGGAAGTGGATGAGGACGCCCCCCGCACGCGTGGGTTAAAAAACGGCGGTTGCACTGGCTGACTAGTGGGCCCAATGTCGGTGGTCGTCATAAATTAGACGGTGAGCGGTAGTTGGGTGGCATCGTGGGCGCTGCGGACACCGAGGGGCCGCGCGGCGCGGACGCGTTTTGGCTTTGGGTCGGTGCATTGGGCCTCCATTTATGTCAGCGCCGACCCAAACAGACGCAGGCGGATGATTTGGGTCGCTGCGTTGGAGTTGCTCTTAGAGGGAGAGTGGTATCCCCAGCCCATCAGGTTTTGATAGAGGCGGAGGTGTCCCGTCTTTCGATGAGATGATGGATATCGCTTTGGTGGAAGTCGACTTGGACGATCCGACTACGAACGTGCGAGGACGTCGCGCCTTAGCAATCGCTAAACCAACTCCGAGAGGTTATTGACCACGCCGGAGCACGATCAACCTGACCACGAGGGTCTGTTTCCTGCGAGCAAACAAAGAACAAGCAAGAAACTGAGATTGCAATCTGGATATTGCGAATATAAGATGGAAGCTTTATTGATCAAGGTGGGGTTCTATGACGCCTTTGTCTGGTCGTTGAACACAAACGAAGTACGCGAAGTTGCAGCTATGGCAAACTTTTAATCTAAACAAAACCCAAGGAAAAAGATACTAGATGGATCTACTTATATAGGAGCAAGGGGTGGCGGCCAAGGAGGTGGGAGAACGTCCCAAGGCAGCCTAAAACCAACCCTAGGTCGTACAAGGCTCATGGGCCCAAGTGGAGGTGACGTAACACATTTGGACTTGTAGTTTGACTCGGATTCTGCTGCAGTGTCAGATTGTTTCGTCCATAACTCAATGCTCCGGACGAATTTTAAGGTGATTCCAATTGGGTTGGAAAGAGCATGAAATCTACTTTCCAACAAAAAAAGAATCACCCAATTCAGAGTCCGTATGAAGAAGTTGTTAACGTTTTGAGTCAGGTATGTTTGTGCAGTCCGAATCTGAGTCTAGAACGTGAGAGACTTGGACTCTATCTTCTCTTGGGCCAAAAGTGACGTGAGAGAACTTTTTGAACAGCAAATAAACATCTCTTTCTTCCTTATCTTCATATGTGGATTGTACAAATGTCCCATACACCTGCAATTAGACAAAACACAAAAGTGTGTGAAGTATTTTTGTTCTGGATAACATAAATAGATTATTGAATAGTTTGCTCTAGAAATCACCTGACAAATATGCATGTATGCAATATTTTTGGTCATATCCAAGGTAGTCATGTCCTCATCATCCTCCCCTTCTTGAAAATAAAGCCCTCCTCGGCGTTGCTTAATCTGAAATGTGGCTAACAAAAGAGACAAGGTGTACATGTTGTATATGTATATGTCATCCATTTTTACTTCCCTCAATTTTTGCATATATGACACATGAATAGATGAGTAACTTGCATAGTTCATAAAATATAAAGCCAAAAAATTAGCAGAAGAAGTAGAAGGCATGAAAATATTGCAACTCAGTTTGAACATATAAGTGAAGCTCTTATTCATTTCAAAAGATTGATAATGTTCATCATTAAACCATCCCAACGTTGGTGAATAAACCTTACTTGCATCAAATTTACATGCTACAACATGCTTAAATAAGGAAACATGCAATAAGTCATTCAACACATAATCATCACCAAGATTAGAGGTCATATCAAAATGATTAAACATTGATTCTTTTGCATCAACGGTTAATTCAATGGGTGCACTCAAAATTGTTGGTATTTCAGTTGTTTGATCACATGGCAAAGTCAAATTATCAATATAATCCTCTAAAATAGGTGGTGTGATCAAAGTAGTGGGTAGCTCAACACATGATGTATTCAAGTTAACTAGGCATGCATCATTCTCACGTAAAAGTGGAAAATATGGACCTTTGTCATTACCTCTTATAGTCAACTTAGATGATGCAGGCACTCTCGATGGTGATGTGTCACATGGTGGAGATGCTGTAGTCCTCGCAACAACGGATGTGGTTGTCATAGTACGCCTAGTAGTTGAATAAACATCTGTATCAACAGTTGGAATGTGCACCGTGCGCTTGTTCTCCTTATGGGCAACACGTCGTTTTATTTCCTGTTCAGCTTTGCAAGCAAGATGAAACAAATGGTCCATAGGATAACACTCTTCATGAATTAGTATCTCCTGAATATTATGGTTTAATCCTCCCCAAAATCTATCCATAAAATCTTCTTCACTTTCTTCTAAAAATGAGTGCAACAAGGTAGTTTGTAAATCATCATAATATTTTGTTACGGTGTCACTACCTTGTTTTAAATGTTCTAGTTTTTTAATCATGCCACGAGTATAATAAACATCGACGAATCTATCTCTCATGACATGTTTTAAATCATCCCAAGTATTAGGTACATAATCAAGGTGTAACCGACAATATTCACTCCACCAAACTAGAGCATAACCAGTGAAAGAACCAACCGCAACCGCAACTTTTTTACGTTCATCAAAATTATGGGAAGCAAATATATTATTTATGTCTAACTCCCATTCAATATATAAAGCAGGTCTAAAATGGCCATTAAATGGTGGTATAGAAACATGAACCTGATCATGTGCATTTGGATGTTTGTGCACCTCTCGTGACGGTTGTGGTATTTGCATAGGTGGTGGTATGTCTCCCGCGATCGACAAAGCCCATGAATTGACTCTGGATCCTGTCATGATTAGTAGAACAAGAAACAAAATCCAAAAATAATGTTCCTACAACTACTAGGATGTGGTGGTAAAACGCTCACAGTAAAGCAAATATCAATGTCTTACAAGTTCTTACCATGCAGCAGGCGGTGATCGGCAACCAGCGGTGTCAAATAACTTTGAAGATTGAGTAAAGCGATTGCCAGGGGAAAGTGCGTAAACACGGTGTAGAAATATGTGGAGCTGGGTTGGCTATATATGGTAGCAAAAGATTAGCAATAATCAATTCAAAGATGCAATGTTGAATAAACGCTCAACGACGGTACTGTGCTGGTCCTAAGCTAGACCGGACTAGAGACGCGAGCCTAGAACACTAATGAGGTCACGGCGTAGCACAACTAGCATCAATGAAGGATACTAAGTAGCTCTGGACAGCAAGATATAAGTGAAGATCACAACGGCAGTAAAGATAATGATGAAAAACAACTACCAAGCAGAAAATACAACAACTCTCTCTCCAACTTTCCTCTTGAAAAGTTTGAGCCAATTTTCTGATAAATTCTTTCAAAGAATGCTACTAACTCAAGCTTTCCAATGCAACAGGGATCACTCAATTCCGAGTTGATATGAGGAGTCAAAGAATTCTAAAACTGGCCTGAAAAATTGGAACAAGCTGTGTTCACGAACTTCAGAGGGCAAAAAGACCTATTTAGAAGCCGATTTTGAGGTGTCAAATATTGAACTAGCTTCTGTAACTATTTAGATGCGACTCGTCTCTAGCTTCAATTTGAGTACTCACGGAGCCAAAACAGACTTCGTATGAGGAAGATACACCTATTTTACTAAACAGTGCGCAAAACAGATTCCAATCCAAATTCAGGTACGAGATTGATTCTAGATAGATCCGATTTTTTTTCTTCTCTCTTTTTTTTCTCACGCTTTTTTTTCTTTTTCTTCTCTCTCTTTTTCTTTTTTCTTTTCCTTTTTTTCTCTCTTTTTTCCCCTCTTTTTTTCCCTCTGTCCAAGACAAACTAGATAAGATGCAGATTGGATCAGGCGAAGATGTGAATGACCTCAACTATGATTATAACAATGAACAACGCGTAGCACGTGGTGGAAATAATAGATAGGATGGTGGACAGTGGAAGGGATAATGATGCAGCGGCGGCGTGACTAATGTGAACAGAACTCGAAACTCTAAAGGAACTAGACACTAAGACCAGCAACTGACACGACGATGCAATCGATAATTCAACTATGCAAGCAACGAATAGAAAATTGCAAAGGCTCAGACTGGCTTGGATAAAGGATGAACAGATCTAACTTTTTTTGTGGCTTTTTCATGGACTATAGGTATGAATGACAGATGCGATCTAAACTATGAAAAACTGTAAAATCTCACCGAGCAACCTGAAAACTGATACCACTTGATAGAGGCGGAGGTGTCCCGTCTTTCGATGAGATGATGGATATCTCTTTGGTGGAAGTCGACTTGGACGATCCGACTACGAACGTGCGAGGACATCGCGCCTTAGCAATCGCTAAACCAACTCCGAGAGGTTATTGACCACGCCGGAGCACGATCAACCTGACCACGAGGGTCTGTTTCCTGCGAGCAAACAAAGAACAAGCAAGAAACTGAGATTGCAATCTGGATATTGCGAATATAAGATGGAAGCTTTATTGATCAAGGTGGGGTTCTATGACGCCTTTGTCTGGTCGTTGAACACAAACGAAGTACGCGAAGTTGCAGCTATGGCGAACTTTTAATCTAAACAAAACCCAAGGAAAAAGCTACTAGATGGATCTACTTATATAGGAGCAAGGGGTGGCGGCCAAGGAGGTGGGAGAACGTCCCAAGGCAGCCTAAAACCAACCCTAGGTCGTACAAGGCTCATGGGCCCAAGTGGAGGTGACGTAACACATTTGGACTTGTAGTTTGACTCAGATTCTGCTACAGCGTCAGATTGTTTCGTCCATAACTCAACGCTCCGGACGAATTTTAAGGTGATTCCAATTGGGTTGGAAAGAGCATGAAATCTACTTTCCAACAAAAAAAGAATCACCCAATTCGGAGTTCGTATGAAAAAGTTGTTGACGTTTTGAGTCAGGTATGTCTGTGCAGTCCGAATCTGAGTCCAGAACGTGAGAGACTTGGACTCTATCTTCTCTTGGGCCAAAAGTGACGTGAGAGAACTTTTTGAACAGCAAATAAACATCTATTTCTTCCTTATCTTCATATGTGGATTGTACAAATGTCTCATACACCTGCAATTAGAAAAAACACAAAAGTGTGTGAAGTATTTTTGTTCTGGATAACATAAATAGATTATTGAATAGTTTGCTCTAGAAATCACCTGACAAATATGCATGTATGCAATATTTTTGGTCATATCCAAGATAGTCATGTCCTCATCAGGTTTTTAGTTCTGGTGCTTGCATAAGTTCCGGTGTGTTAAAAAAAATCAGTTTTGTGAACCAACTTGTGGTTGGATGGGTAAAGGACAATGATATCCCTAGCCCAGCAAGGTTCAAGTTCTGATGCTCGTATTTTTTGATTTATTTTAGGATTTTCGACGAGTTGCCTACATTGATTTTGTAATAATATGCCGGCTCGGCCTCTCGGAGGTACTCATATGGATATAGTGTGCCTGTGTGCATTCATAGGAGTGAATGTGTGCGTATAATTATGAGCGCTTGTGTATGTATTGTGTTAATAAAAATTATTTTTTTCTTAAGCACCGGCTTTGCTTTCCTTTTTTACTTTGTACTACATTAGGCTTGTCTGACACACAACTATTTGAAAGTTTGACCAAGTTTATAGAAAAAATTATCGACATTCTTAATACAAAATTGATATTATTAGACCCATGGTAAAATAGCAAGGAATATACATGCAACAGACGTTTCGTTGAAGTCAAATTGTTCTTTTTTTTGAATTTTCACCGGGAGGGGGGGGGGGAGTTTCCCCCACCTGAATATATTAATCAGAGAGGCAAAAAGCCCCGTTGATTACAAGCATCAATGAAGACGCCCAGCAAGAGAATACACATGGGGGGAGAGGTAAGGTAGAGAAAACAGGGCCGAACCCTAGCTCGCAACCACTACCCCAATGTCGTCATCCAGGTGTCTACACGAGCACGACAGGGCTCTTTCAGGCGCCCACGCCACAAGAGGGCGTCTTCCCGGCAGCAGGCAAGCAACCGAGCAAGAGAAGGGTGCAGCCCCTGAAAAACCACAGCATTTCGGTGCTTCCACAGGTGCCAGCAGCACATCATAGCGAAATCCCGAGCGGAGCAGACCACCGCGCTAGCTGAAGACGCCAACTGACCCAGGTTATCTACCGCCGCGTCAGTGATGTCAACTCCAACTTTCCTCCAGAAAGCCGCCGCGAACGGGCAGGAAAAAACCAGATGATCTGCACTCTCCAGCGCCACCTCACAGACTGGACAGTCAGCACCACCCGACTCGATGATATGCTTCTTCAGCAGCACATCTCGAGTGTGGATACGCTGTTGCACCATAAGCCAACAGAAGAACTTGACCCGCGATGGTGCCCACGCCTCCCAGATGAACACAGCCCATGGGACGGCCACCCCTCCGAACCGCAGCAGCAGGTACGCCCTGGCAGATGACAGGCGCCCGCATGGGATCGAGGTGTGGAGGAGAGACCGTTCATCCCCTCCCTCCCGGACTGGCGTTGTTTCGATCAAGCTCAAGACCATAGCCAACTCCCGCTCCCCGACACGCGTGAGGCGTGGGACGAGGTGTCTGCGGAGCCCATCGGCTCTCACTTGCCAGACAGTCACCACGACCGATGTGGTATGGGAGAAAAGGGCAGGAAAGGCAGCCACCAGAGCACCGCACGTACGGCAGCCAGTGATCCAACGAGAAGGAGACCGTGCGCCCGTCCCCCACGCTCACCGTAGAGAGAGCGCGATACAGGGGGGCCACCTTAGATAGGACCCGTCCCTGCTCACCCAGCGTGTGGTCACCACACCCCAGGAGCGAACGCCCATTTGCATCCACCCAGACCCAGGCAGCCCATCTTGATTGCGGAGCAGTATGCAGCCTATGAATCATTTTCAGCAAGAGGCAATCATTTTGGGTCGTGAGGCTGCGTACCCCCAAACCACCTTCCGTTTTTGCACGGCACACCCGTTCCCACGCAACCACGCACTGTGCTCCCGAGGCTCTCTCAGCAACATTCCACAGAAAGGCTCTTCTCATTGCATCCAGCTCTCTGACCAAAGCGCGGGGGGGGGGGAGGTGCAGAGCTGCCATGGCATAGGTTGGCAAAGCGTCCAGAACCGCGTTGATCAGGACTAGGCGCGCGGCTGGAGAGAGGAGGCGTGCCGCCGAGCCAGCCAGGTATTTGTCAACTTTAGCCAGCATTGGCAGGAAATCCGCAAACCTTAATTTCTCCCAGGATAGGGGCAGACCGAGATAAGTTTACGGAAAAGCCCCCACAACATAGCCCAAAGCTCGCACGACTACCTCCTGGGTCTTCGGATCGACATGGACAGGGACGAGCGTGCTCTTGGTAAACTTTATCTTCAACCCAGTAGCTTCAGAAAACATATCCAGGATCTGACGAAGTCTGGCAACTCCTTCCTCACATGCCCGCATGATGATCAGGGTATCATCAGCGTACTGAAACAGCACATCCGGAGAATCGGGCACCAGGGAGTATTTCAAAACTGTATCTTGGCGGATCAACTGCTGTAGGACATCAGCAACGATCAGAAAGAGGTAAGGCGAGATCGGGTCTCCTCGACGGAGACCGCACTTCAATTTGAACCAATTCCCAGGCACGCCATTCAGCAAGACCGCAGAGTGGGATGAATGAAGGATCTCATCAATCCAATCACACCAGGCCGTCGGGAACCCATGCGTTTCCATGATGGAACGGAGGCTCTCCCAATTGATCGAGTCGAAGGCTTTGAAAAAATCAAGCTTCAGCACCACCGCAGGGGCGTTCCTCTTGTGGCAGCATTGGATCAACTCAGTGGCGTAGACGAAATTTTCTGAGATACTTCGCCCTTTCACGAAACCAGACTGGTCCTCATCGATCAAAACCACGATCTGCCTCTGGAGCCTGGCGGTCAGCCCTTTGCATAAGATCTTCACATCTCTGTTTTGCAGAGAGACTGGTCGGAAATCACCCGGTGTTGGGACTCCAGTTTTCTTGGGAAGGAGAGCAACATAGGCCCGGTTGATCCCGTCCAGGGAGGCAGAACCATAGCAGAGATCGTCGAACAGCTTCTGGATATCATCCGCCACTCCTCCCCATGCAGCTTCGTAGAAGGCGGGGCCCGGGCCATCAGGGCCAGGGGCACTGGTGCGGTCGAGCGCATCGACCGCCGTGTTGACCTCGACGCGGCTGAAAGGCGCAACGAGGGGCGGCCCATCCACCCTCGCAGAGTGGGCGTAAAGCTCACTGAGAGTGAAGCGCCAGATGGGCCGACACGGCCGGGCCAAGAGGTTGGTGAAGAAGCCCAGCAGCGCCGCGGCCTTGCCTGCTACGTCGTATCCACTGATACGTCTCCGTCGTATCTACTTTTCCAAACACTTTTGCCCTTGTTTTGGACTCTAACTTGTATGATTTGAATGGAACTAACCCGGACTGACGCTGTTTTCAGCAGAATTGCCATGGTGTTGTTTTATGTGCAGAAAATAAAAGTTCTCGGAATGACCTGAAACTCCACGGAACACCTTAGAAAAAATAAAAAGAAAATCATCGCCAAAGATGAAGGCCAGGGGGCCCACACCCTGTCCACGAGGGTGGGGGGCGCCCCCCTGGGCGCGCCCCCCTACCTCGTGGGCCCCCTGGTGGCCCTCCGACGCCAACTCCAACTCCATATATTGGCTTTCAGGGAGAAAAAATCAGAGAGAAGAAATCATCACGTTTTACGATACGGTGCCGCCGCCAAGCCCTAATCTCTCTCGGGATGGCTGATCTGGAGTCCGTTCGGGGCTCCGGAGAGGGGGATTCATCGCCGTCGTCATCATCAACCATCCTCCATCACCAATTTCATGATGCTCACCGCCATGCGTGAGTAATTGCATCGTAGGCTTGCTGGACGGTGATGGGTTGGATGAGATTTATCATGTAATCGAGTTAGTTTTGTTAGGGTTTGATCCCTAGTATCCATTATGTTCTGAGATTGATGTTGCTATGACTTTGCTATGCTTAATGCTTGTCACTAGGGCCCGAGTGCCATGATTTCAGATCTGAACCTATTATGTTTTCATGAATATATGTGTGTTCTTGATCCTATCTTGCAAGTCTATAGTCACCTACTATGTGTTATGATCCGGCAACCCCGAAGTGACAATAATCGGGACCACTCCCGGTGATGACTATAGTTTGAGGAGTTCATGTATTCACTATGTGCTAATGCTTTGTTCTGGTTCTCTATTAAAAGGAGGCCTTAATATCCCTTAGTTTCCAATAGGACCCCGCTGCCACGGGAGGGTAGGACAAAAGATGTCATGCAAGTTCTTTTCCATAAGCACGTATGACTATATACGGAATACATGCCTACATTACATTGATGAACTAGAGCTAGTTCTGTGTCACCCTATGTTATGACTGTTACATGACGAACTGCATCCGGCATAATTATCCATCACTAATCCGGTGCCTACGAGTTTTCCATACACTGGTTCTCGCTTATTTACTTTTCTGTTGCTACTGTTACAATCACTACAAAATACCAAAAACATTACTTTTGCTATCTTTACTTTTGTTACCGTTACCACTACTATCATATTACTTTGCTACTAAACACTTTGCTGCAGATACTAACTTTCCAGGTGTGGTTGAATTGACAACTCAGCTTCTAATACTTGAGAATATTCTTTGGCTCCCCTTGTGTCAAATCAATAAATTTGGATTGAATACTCTACCCTCAAAAACTGTTGCGATCCCCTATACTTGTGGGTTATCAAGACCTATTTCTGGCGCCGTTGCCAGGGAGGCTCACGCAAGCAAGTCAACCACACCAAGTACCCATCGCAATCCCTATCTCTCGCATTACATTATTTGCCATTTGCCTCTCGTTTTCCTCTCCTCACCCTTGCTGTTATTTTTGCCCTCTCTTTACCAATCTCCTCCTCTCTTCCCGTTTGCCTTTTCCCCTTTGGATTTCTGTTTGCTCGTGTGTTAGTTTGCTTGTCATCATGACTAGTTTCATATCGTCTCCGTTATCTCCCGAGAATGAAGTCTTAAATTTTAAACAAAGGGAGGGAGAAAATCTGAAGGATGCTTGGTATAGAATTTGCAATGCTCAAAATAAATCTACCAGGAAGCAATCTACCTCAGTTCTTCTTCGCAATTTTTACGTAGGTGCTAATCCTTGGTATAGATATATCCTTGATACCATTATCGGAGGGAATTTTTTGGGTAGCCATACTTTTGATTCTTATAATGCTTTAATAGATATATTTGGCTCACCACCCCTTTTGATTAATGGAACTACGTTAACTTTGGAGCATGTTATGCAAAGGCTTGAAGCTATTGAAAATAAAGTTGCTACTATTGAATCAATTGAAAATCTTGATAAAAAGATCCACAATCAAATTACCCAATATGGATCTAAGGCAGGAATGACTTTGAAAAATATTAAGGAAAAAGAACCCATAGTTAATGAGAAAATAAATCTAGATTCCACAAGAATCGATAAACTTGAGGGTATCATTGCCAACTTGGGAACCGCTTTTTCTTCCGTTCAAAACACTTCAAGTTCTTCTACTAAAAATACTAAGCTTATTTATGTTCCTAAGAATAAGGGTGAATCATCTAGTAAGGAAACTGTGGATCTTAAATCTATAAGTGTTCATCCCAATCTTTTTACCATCATTAAGGAACCATTTGCTATAGATGAATTTTTTGATCTTTTGCCTGAAAATTTGTCAATTACTAGGAAGAAAGAAAATTCTAAAGGAGGTAGATGCCTCATTGAAGAATTGCCTACCAAAGATGGCAATACCTAGATCTATCCTTGCTTTTATGCCTAGCTAGGGGCGTTAAACGATAACGCTTGTTGGGAGGCAACCCAATTTTATTTTGTGTTTTTTGTTTTTGCTTCTGTTTAGGAATAAATAATCCATCTACTTTCTGTTTGGATGTGGTTTTATGTTTTAATTAGTGTTTGTGCCAAGTAGAACCTATAGGATAACCTACGATGATAGTTGATTTGATTCTGCTGAAAAACAGAAACTTTGCGCGCACGAATTTAGTTATGATAAATCACAGAAACGTGCTTTTGCGTTGATTATTTTTGCTGCTGTTCAATAAACATAATTTCCAGGACTTCCTATTTTGGCAGAATTGTTAGAGTTCCAGAAGTTTGCGTTAGTTACAGATTGCTACAGACTGTTTTGTTTTTGACAGATTCTGTTTTTCGTGTGTTGTTTGCTTACTTTGATGAATCTATGGCTAGTAAAATAGTTTATAATCCATAGAGAAGTTGGAATACAGTAGGTTTAACACCAATATAAATAAAGAATGAGTTCATTACATTACCTTAAAATAGTCTTTTGTTTTCTTTCTCTAACGGAGCTCACGAGATTTCTGTTGAGTTTTGTGTTGTGAAGTTTTCAAGTTTTGGGTGAATTCTTTTGATGGATTATGGAACAAGGAGTGGCAAGAGCCTAATATTGGGGATGCCCATGGCACCCCCAAGATAATCCAAGGACACCAAAAATTCAAAGCTTGGGGATGCCCCGGAAGGCATCCCCTCTTTCGTCCACTTCCATCGGTAATTTACTTGGAGCTATATTTTTATTCACCAAGATGATATGTGTTTTGCTTGGAGCGTCTTGTATTATTTGCGTCTTTGCTTGTTAGTTTACCACAATCATACTTTCTGTACACATCTTTTGAGAGAGCCATACATGATTTGGAATTTGTTAGAATACTCTATGTGCTTCACTTATATCTTTTGAGCTTGATAGTTTTGCTCATAGTGCTTCACTTATATCTTTTGAGCATGATAATTTTTGCTCTAGTGCTTCACTTATATCTTTTAGAGCACGGTGGTGGATTTGTTTTAAAGAAACTATTGATCTCTCATGCTTCACTTAGATTATTTTGGGAGTCATTAATAGCATGGTGATTTGCTTAATGTTAATATACTTAGTGTTCAAGACATGTGAAACTTTCTTTTGAGTAAATTGAATACTAAGATAAGTTTGATGCTTGATAATTGTTTTGAGATATGGAGGTAATAATATCAAAGTCGTGCTAGTTGATAATTGTGAATTTGAGAAATACTTGTGTTGAAGTTTGCAAGTCCCGTAGCATGCACGTATGGGTAAAGTTGTGTAACAAATTTGAAACATGAAGTGTAGCTGGCTTGTGCATCCTTATGAGTGGCGGTCGGGGACGAGCGATGGTCTTTTCCTACCAACCTATCCCCCTAGGAGCATGCGCGTAGTACTTGAATTTTTTATGGCTTCTAAATTTTTGCAATAAGTATATGAGTTCTTTTGACTAATGTTGAGTCCATGGATTATACGCACTCTCACCTTTCCGCCTTTGCTAGCCTCTTCGGTACCGTGCATTGCCCTTTCTCACCTTGAGAGTTGGTGCAAACTTCGCCGGTGCATCCAAACCCCGTGATACGATTCGCTCTATCACACATAAACCTCCTTATATCTTCCTCAAAACAGCCACCATACCTACCTATCATGGCATTTCCATAGCCATTCCGAGATATATTGCCATGCAATTTCCACCATCATCATCATGACATACATTACTTTTGTCATATTGCCATTGCATGATCATGTAGTTGACATCATATTTGTGGCAAAGCCACCATGCATTATTTTCCATACGTGTCACTCTTGATTCATTGCACCATCCCGGTACACCGCCGGAGGCATTCATATAGAGTCATACTTTGTTCTAAGTATCGAGTTGTAATTGTTGAGTTGTAAGAAAAATGAAAGTGTGATGATCATCATTATTAGATCATTGTCCCAAGTTAGGAAAGGATGATGGAGACTATGATTCCCCCATAAGTCGGGATGAGACTTCGGACGAAAAAAAGAGGCCATAAAAAAAGAGAAAGGCCCAAATAAAAAAAAGAGAGAAAAGAGAGAAGGGACAATGCTACTATCCTTTTACCACACTTGTGCTTCAAAGTAGCACCTTGTTCTTCATGTAGTGAGTCTAATATATTGTGCTTCAAAGTAGCACCAAGATCTTCATGGTAGTAAGTCTCATAAGTTGTCTTTTTATACTAGTGGGAATTTTTCATTATAGAACTTGGCTTCCTCAAAATGCCCTAGGTCTTCGTGAGCAAGCGAGTTGGATGCACACCCACTAGTTTTCTTTTGTTGAGCATTCATAGCTCTAGTGCATCCGTTGCATGGCAATCCCTACTCCTCATGTTGACATCAATTAATGGGCATCTCCATAGCCCGTTGATTAGCCTCGTCAATATGAGACCTTCTCCTTTTTTTGTCTTCTCCACACAATCCCCATCATCATATTCTATTCCACCCATAGTGCTATATCCATGGCTCGCGCTCATGTATTGCGTGAAAGTTGAAAAAGTTTGAGATTATTTAAGTATGAAACAATTGCTTGGCTTGTCATCGGGGGCATAGAAGTTGGGAACATCTTTGTGTGATGAAAATGAAGCATAGCCTAACCATATGATTTTGTAGGGATGAACTTTCTTTTGCCATGTTATTTTGAGAAGACATGATTGCTTTGATTAGTATGCTTGAACTATTATTATTTTTGTGTCAATATGAACTTTCGTCTTGAATCTTTCGGATCTGAATATTCCTGTCACAATTAAGAAGATTTACATTGAAATTATGCCAGAGTATCACTCCGCATCACAAATTCTTTTTTATCATTTACCTACTCGAGGACGAGCGGGAATTAAGCTTGGGGATGCCTGATACGTCTCCAACGTATCTATAATTTTTTATTGCTCCATGCTACTTTATCTACTGTTTTGGACTATATTGGGCTTTATTTTCCACTTTTATATTATTTTTGGGACTAACCTATTAACCGGAGGCCCAGCCCAGAATTGCTGTTTTTTGCCTATTTCAGTGTTTCGAAGAAACAGAATATCAAACGGAGTCCAAACGGAATGAAACCTTCGGGAACGTGATTTTCCAACCGAACGTGATCCAGGAGACTTGGACCCTACTCCAAGAAGTGCCAGAGGCGCTCACAAGGGTGGAGGGCGCCCCCCTGGGCACGCCCCCTACCTCATGGGCCCCCTGACGCTCCACCGACGTACTCCTTCCTCCTATATATACCTACGTATCCCCGAATGATCAGAACAGGAGCCAAAACCTATTCCACCGCCGCAACCTTCTGTATCCACGAGATCCCATCTTGGGGCCTGTTCCGGAGCTCCCCCGGAGTGGGAATCCACCACGGAGGGCTTCTACATCATCACCATAGCCCCTCCGATGAAGTGTGAGTAGTTTACTTCAGACCTTCAGGTCCATAGCTAGTAGCTATTTGGCTTCTTCTCTCTTTTTGGATCTCAATACAATGTTCTCCCCCTCTCTCGTGGAGATCTATTAGATGTAATCTTCTTTTTGCGGTGTGTTTGTTGAGACCGCTGAATTGTGGGTTTATGATCCAGTATTATCTATGGAAAATATTTGATTCTTCTTTGAATTCTTTTATGTATGATTGAGTTATCTTTGCAAGTCTCTTTGAATTATCCTTTTTGGTTTGGCCAACTAGATTGGTAGTTCTTGCAATGGGAGAAGTGCTTAGCTTTGGGTTCAATCTTGCGGTGTCCTTACCTAGTGACAGAAAGGGTTGCAAGGCACGTATTGTATTGTTGCCATCGAGGATAACAAGATGGGTTTTTTATCATATTGCATGAATTTATCCCTCTACATCATGTCATCTTGCTTAAGGCGTTACTCTGTTTTTACTTAATACTCTAGATGCATGCTGGATAGCGGTCGATGAGTGGAGTAATAGTAGTAGATGCAGAATCGTTTCGATCTACTTGTTTTGGACGTGATGCCTATATACATGATCATTGCCTAGATATACTCATAACTATGCTCAATTCTGTCAATTGCTCAACAGTAATTTGTTCACCCACTGTAGAATACTTATGCTCTTGAGAGAAGCCACTAGTGAAACCTATGGCCCCCGGGTCTATTCTCATCATATCAATCTCTATCACTTTAATTACTTGCCTTGTTTTTACTTTGCCTTTTACTTTTTACTTTGCATCCATCTATCAAAAATACCAAAAATATTATCTCTATCAGATCTCACTGTCGTAAGTGACCGTGAAGGGATTGACAACCCCTAAGCGTTGGTTGCGAGTTGCTATCGTTTTGTGTAGGTACGAGGGACTTGTGCGTGGTCTCCTACTGGATTGATACCTTGGTTCTCAAAAACTAAGGGAAATACTTACGCTACTTTGCTGCATCATCCTCTCTTCTTCGGGGAAATCCAACGCAGTGCTCAAGAGGTAGCAAGAAGAATTTCTGGCGCCGTTGCCGGGGAGCATAGCTCTATTCTTTGAGTCACTTGGGATTTATATCTGTTGGACACTATGAAGAACTTGAAATATGATCGAACTACTATTTTGCCCTCAACTACGAGGGGAGGTAAGGGACTGCCATCTAGCCTTGCACTAGATTCTCCTTCTGTTATGAGTAAATTTGCGACACCTAAACCTACTACCGCTATGAATTCTAATATGTCGCATGCTATTGATGATGCCACTTCTGCTATGCATGATACTTATGATGAAACTACTTCTATGCTTGATACTACTGTTCCACTTGGTGAATTTCTTGATGAGCAAATTGCTAGGTCTAGAGAAAGAGAAATTATTGAACCTGAACACGATGATGTTAGTGATGATGAACCTATGCCTGCTATTCCTGAGGGTTATCTTTTTGATGCTGAATCTTCCGCAGCTATTCTTGCTTGTCAGGATAGACAGGAACTTAAGAGGTTGCTAGTTAAATGGAGTAAAGAATCTTTTAGAGATAGAATGAAACCCGACCCTGCTTTTGCTACTTCACCTATCTGTGTTCCTGATCAGTATTATTATGATTTTTCTGTTGATCCAGATATAATTACTTTGGTTGAATCTGATCCTTTTTATGGCTATGAATCTGAAACTGTTGTGGCACATCTTACTAAGTTAAATGATATAGCTGCCTTGTTTACTAATAATGAGAGATCGCGCTACCTTTATTTACTCAAAATATTTCCGTTCTCATTAAAGGGTGATGCTAAGATATGGTATAATTCTCTTGATCCTGGTTGTGTGCAAAGTCCCCAGGATATGATTTGTTACTTCTCTGCTAAATATTTCCCTGCTCATAAGAAACAAGCTGCCTTGAGGGAAGTATACAATTTTGTGCAAATTGAAGAAGAGAGTCTCCCACAAGCTTGGGGGAGGCTTCTCAAGTTAGTTAATGCTTTGCCTGATCATCCTCTTAAGAAACCTGAAATATTTGATATCTTTTATAGTGGACTAACTGATGCTTCCAGAGATTTCCTGGATAGTTGTGCTGGTTCTCTTTTCAGGGAAAGAACACAGGATGACGCTGAAATTCTATTGAATAATATGTTGGCAAATGAAAATAATTGGGCACCTCCCGAGCTACCTCCTGAGCCCGTTCCTGAGCCAATTACTGAGCCTATTCCTAAACCAACTCCGAAGAAGAGAGATGTTCTATTTCTCAGTCCCGAAGATATGCAAGAGGCAAAGAAATCCATGAAAGAAAAAGGTATTAAAGCTGAAGATGTTAAGAATTTACCTCCTATTGAAGAAATACATGGTCTTAATTTACCGCCTGTTGAAGAAGTATATGATCTCAATTACTTATTTACTGAATAACCTCCCGATATCCCGACACAGGTAGTAAAGGTAAATTCTCTCTATAGATATGATAAAGCTGAAGTCCCTCCTACTAAAATTGCTAGTCAGTGCTTGGATGAGTTTGATGACTTTATGTTTAAGCAAGATGACTTTAATGCTTATTTTGGTAGACAATTAAAATAGAATACCTTTATGATTAAACGCTTGGGTGATTATATGGCTGATATTAGAGGTGAACTTAAACTTGTTAGCAAACATGCTTCTATGGTTACCACTCAAGTAGAACAAGTACTTAAAGCTCAAAAAGAAGCGCTTGATGAAATGAATAGTAAGAAAAATGATTATGCTGTTAGAGTGGCTACTAGAACTGGTAGAATGACTCAGGAACCTTTGTATCTTGAAGGCCACCCTAAGAGAATCGAGCAAGATTCTCAGAGAAACAATATTGATGTACCTAGCTCTTCTAAGAGGAAGAAAAAGAAAAATGATAGGACTTTGCAAACTTCTAGTGAGCCTATTGCTGAACCACCTGAGAATCCAAATGATATCTCTATTTCTGATGCTGAAACACAATCGGGTGATGAACATGAACCTAGTGATAATGTTAATGATAATGTTCATGTTGATGCTCTACCTAGTAATGATAATAATGTAGAAGCTGAACCTGCTGTTGATCTTGATAACCCATAATCAAAGAGTCAACGTTATGATAAAAGAGACTTCGTTGCTAGGAAACATGGTAAAGAAAGGGAACCATGGGTTCAGAAACCCATGCCTTTTCCTCCGAAACCATCCAAGAAAAAGGATGATGAGGATTTTGAGCGCTTTGCTGAAATGATTAGACCCATCTTTTTGTGTATGCGATTAACTGATGTGCTCAAAACAAATCCTTATGCTAAGTATATGGAGGATATTATTACTAATAAAAGAAAGATTCCTGAAGCTGAAATTTCCACCATGCTTGCTAATTATACTTTTAAGGGTGGAATACCAAAGAAACTTGGAGATCCAGGAGTACCTACTATACCATGCTCCATTAAGAGAAATTATGTTAAAACTGCTTTATGTGATCTTGGAGCCGGTGTTAGTGTTATGCCTCTCTCTTTATATCGTAGACTTGACTTGAATAAGTTGACACCTACTGAAATATCTTTGCAAATGGATGATAAATCAACTGCTATACCTGTCGGTATTTGTGAGGATGTGCCTGTTGTGGTTGCAAATGTTACTATTTTAACAGACTTTGTTATTCTTGATATTCCCGAGGATGATAGTATGTCTATTATTCTTGGAAGACCTTTCCTTAATACTGCAGGGGCTGTTATTGATTGCAACAAAGGCAATGTCACTTTTCATGTTAATGTCAATGAGCACACGGTACACTTTCCGAGAAAACAACCTCAAGTTTATAGTATCAACTCTATTGGAAAAATTCCATCGATTATATTTGGAGGTTTTGAATTTCCTCTCCCTACTGCCAAGAAAAAGTATGATATTCTTATTGTTGGGGATTTTCACATCCCCGTTGAGGTAACTTAGTGTTATTCGAAATTTCTCCGGTTCCGTGATTATTCGGAATGAGTTTGTTAACAAGACTTGATCAACCTTGTTAGTGGGTTCATTTTGATGATCACGAGATGGATGAAACTAGAAGCACAACCTTCTGTACCCTCTTTATATTTTCTGTCATTTAGTAGAAATAAAGTAAAATAGTATTTTTCTGTCTGTCTCCTGACTTATCCGTGCAATAAAAAATATCCCGAAAATAAAAGTCCTCAGAATGCCATGCCAATTTAATATGATTTTTTGGGAATATTTGAGGATTTACTATGCAAAAATTACCACGGGGGGAGCTGCCACCTGGTCACGAGGGTGGAGGGCACGCCCTACCCCCCTGGGCGCGCCCCCTGCCTCGTGGGCCCACAGTGGCCCTCCTCCACTTATTCCTGCACCCATCTTCTTCCTCTGCCTCACACAAACACGAAAACCAACTCAAGCACGAGTTCCAGCCCCCGTTGCTGTGATTTTCGATCTCCTTGCTCAAAGCACCTCTCGCAAAACTGCTTGGGGAGATTGTTCCTTGGTATATGACTCCTGCATTGGTCCAATTAGTTTTTGTTCTAGTGCTTTATTCATTGCAAATTTGTGCTGCATAGGTGATCATGTTCTTGAGCTTGCATGTCAAATTTATATGGTTCCAAGTAGTTCTAATGCTTGATATAGACTCTAGGCACTTGTGGGAGTTGTTACTATCAATTTTATTAAAGTTGGTTCACTTTTATTTGAAGTTACTAAAAATTTCAGATTGTTTCAGAAATAATGAAGAGACTTTTGAGGGGCTCGTCGAGCCGAAGCTCTAAGGAAAAACAAAAGGAAGAAGAGGAGAAGCCCAAATTTAATTTGCCTCGCACCGCGGAGGTCCGGCCGTGTGAATGGCCTTCCGATGACTTCTTGAGGAGAGCTGGGATTCATGAAGATTTCTATTTATTGATTAAGAATGCTGGCCTCACCAACTTCCTCCACGACCAACGTCATCAGTATCTCTTACTCACAAATACTTTTGTGCAAAACTTCTATTTTTTCCCTAAGAAATCACCTCCAACAGTAGAGTTTCATTTATATGACGTTGTTAAAGAAATGACATTAGCTGAATTCTACGAGGTTTGCAGAATATCCTTCGAGGGCACCTTAGATGAACCCCACCATAGCGAAGTAGAAGCTTTTATTAACACGATCACTGTGGGAGAAACCAGGAAGGTTTCTGATGCAAGGATCACTAGCATACATTATCCTGTTTTACGCTACTTTGCCTTATTTGCTAGTCGTTGTTTACTTGGACGCGGAAACTGTGGGAACCTTAGTATTCCTGATATTATTATTTTGCTCCATGGTTTATACCGCAATAATTCTGTTAGTATGGGTGGAATTGTTGCTAGACGGTTAAGTCTGAACCGTACTAAGGGCCCCATCTTTGGAGGCATTTATGCTTCACGCCTAGCTGAACATTTTGAAATACCTATTAGGCATGAGGAGAAAGAAGAAACTGCGCTGCCCCATGCTTATTTAGATTATAAGAGTATGATAGCGCATGGTTTTCTTGTTAAGAGTCGCGATGGGGAGCTCAAATATAAATTATATATACTTTGATAAACATCACCCTGAGACTATTACTTTGCCTGCTCCTTCTTTGTTTAACTTGTCTGCAGAACCTCACATCATTCCGTGGTCGGCTGTTCAAGCCTATCGGGAACCCTGCACCGGCCCCGGAGCCAGAGCCACAAGATGAGCCTCCACGACTATCTGTTTATTCTTGGGATCCAGAGGAGGCTTCCAGCCAGTGGCAGTCAGAGTCTTCTTCGTCGCAGTATGACCCCAGCTTCACCTATGGATATCCGCCAGGCTATCCCTGGCAATAGACCAACTTAGGCCAAAATCCTAAGCTTGGGGGAGTACGTATTTCCCACCAACATTACATTCATGTTCACACACACACTCATTGCTAGATGTCAGTGCTCATACTCTTTCACTGTAATATCCATGCTAGTTTGTTTTCTTTTTTTCTGCTTTCTTCTTGTGTGTTTGTTAAACTTAAAAAAACAAAAAAATAATTATTATTAGTAGTTTACTTCTTTGCTTGTAGTAGAAATTAAAAAGAAAAAACCTAAAAATATTTCCCGTTCTTCTTTTACTTGTTGGGAGCTTTCCCGTGTAAATAGTTTTATTTTCTTTTTTTGGGGGGTTGAGAAGACCATATTGAAAATGCTTAGTGGCTCTTATATGCATGATTGATTATTTAAACCTAGAGCCCATATTACGTCTTCTCTCTTGAGTTGAATGCTTGCAGATTCCAGCTTAGTCCAATGCACGTGCACTCTTATTATTATACACACCGTTCGGTCGTGCAAGTGAAAGGCAATAATGATGATATATGATGGACTTATTGGGATAAGAAAAGCTGGTATGAACTCGACCTCTCTTGTTTTTGTAAATATGATGATTCATCGTTCCTGAGTAAGCTATTATGAAGTAAACATATTTGCAATGACATTTAGAGATTATAGTTGCTTGTGCCATGCTTGATTAGCTATGAGTTATAATGGTTTACCTTGCGTGCCAACATGATATTAGAATGATTATGATGTGGTATGATGGGGTGGTATCCTCCTTTAAATGAATTGAGTGACTCGACTTGGCATATGTTCACGCATGTAGTTGAATCAAATCAACATAGCCTTCATGAAATTTATGTTCATGGTGGATTATATCCTACTCATGCTTGTACTCGGTGTGAATTAGTTTTAATGCATGTTTACGACTGTTGTCGCTCTCTCAGTTGGTCGCTTCCCAGTCTTTTGCTAGCCTTCACCTGTACTAAGCGGGAATACTGCTTGTGCATCCAAACTCCTTAAACCCCAAACTTATTCCATATGAGTCCACTATACCTTCCTATATGCGGTATTTACCTGCCGTTTCAAGTAAATTTGTATGTGCCAAACTCTAAACCTTCAAATAAACATTCTGTTTTGCATGCTCGAATAGCTCATATGTCAACTAGAGATGCCCTTATCTTCCGTGTTAGGCGGGTTATTCTCAAGAGGAGTGGACTCCGCTCCTCATTCACGAGAAAATGGCTGGTATCTGGGATGCCCAGTCCCATGCTTTATGCAAACTAAATTAAAATAATTGCAAACAAAACTTCCCTTGGGACCCGTTGAATGTTGGAGGCACTTGTTGTTTCGAGCAAGCCATGAATTGATGCTTGTGGAGGAAGGGGAGTATAAACTTTACCATTCTGTTTGGGAACCGCCTATAATCTATTTAGCATGGAAGATATCGTCATCTTTTAGTTGTTATGTTGACAATGAAAGTATGCCGCTCAAAATATAATTTATCTCTTTTTCAAAACCGAGCTCTGGCACCTCTACAAATCCCCGCTTCCCTCTGCGAAGGGCCTATGTATTTACTTTTATGTTGAGTCATCACCCTTCTTATTAAAAGGCACCCGCTGGAGAGCACACCGTCGTTTGCATTCATTATTATTGGTTTATATTGGGTATGACTTGATTGGATCTCTTTTACCATGAATTACAATGTTTAGTCAGTCCTTGATCTTTAAAGGTGCTCTGCATTTATGTTTTGCGGTCTCAGAAAGGGCTAGCGAGATACCACTCTGTTATATCATGTTATGATTATTTTGAGAAAGTGTTGTCATCCGAGTTTTATTATTATGGCTCGCTAGCTGATTATGCTATTGATATGAGTAATTGTGAGACCTACGTGTCATTGTGAGTATGGTTAGTTCATAATAATTGCTAAAACTTGAATGCTGGCTTTTCATGTTTACAACAACAAGAGCAAACAGAGTTTGTAAAAGTTTTTCTTTTTCTCTTTCAGTTTGTCAACTGAATTGCTTGAGGACAAGCAAGGGTTTAAGCTTGGGGGAGTTGATACGTCTCCGTCGTATCTACTTTTCCAAACACTTTTGCCCTTGTTTTGGACTCTAACTTGTATGATTTGAATGGAACTAACCCGGACTGACGCTGTTTTCAGTAGAATTGCCATGGTGTTGTTTTATATGCAGAAAATAAAAGTTCTCGGAATGACCTAAAACTCCACGGAACACCTTAGAAAAAATAAAGAAAAATCGTCGCCAAAGATGAAGGCCAGGGGGCCCACACCCTGTCCACGAGGGTGGGGGGTGCCCCCCCTGGGCGCGCCCCCTACCTCATGGCCCCCCTGGTGGCCCTCCGACGCCAACTCCAACTCCATATATTGGCTTTCGGGGAGAAAAAAAATCAGAGAGAAGAAATCATCGCGTTTTACGATACGGAGCCGCCGTCAAGCCCAAATCTCTCTCGGGAGGGCTGATCTGGAGTCCGTTTGGGGCTCCGGAGAGGAGGATTCATCGCCGTCGTCATCATCAACCATCCTCCATCACCAATTTCATGATGCTCACCGCCGTGCGTGAGTAATTGCATCGTAGGCTTGCTGGACGGTGATGGGTTGGATGAGATTTATCATGTAATCGAGTTAGTTTTGTTAGGGTTTGATCCCTAGTACCATTATGTTCTGAGATTGATGTTGCTATGACTTTGCTATGCTTAATGCTTGTCACTAGGTCCCAAGTGCCATGATTTCAGATCTGAACCTATTATGTTTTCATGAATATATCTGTGTTCTTGATCCTATCTTGCAAGTCTATAGTCACCTACTATGTGTTATGATCCGGCAACCCCGAAGTAACAATAATCGGGACCACTCCTGGTGATGACCATAGTTTGAGGAGTTCATGTATTCACTATGTGCTAATGCTTTGTTCCGGTTCTCTATTAAAGGAGGCCTTAATATCCCTTAGTTTCCAATAGGACCCCGCTGCCACGGGAGGGTAGGACAAAAGATGTCATGCAAGTTCTTTTCCATAAGCACGTATGACTATATACGGAATACATGCCTACGTTACATTGATGAACTGGAGCTAGTTCTGTGTCACCCTATGTTATGACTGTTACATGACGAACCGCATCCGGCATAATTATCCATCACTAATCCGATGCCTACGAGTTTTCCATATACTGGTTCTCACTTATTTACTTTTCCGTTGCTACTGTTACAATCACTACAAAATACCAAAAACATTACTTTTGCTGTCTTTACTTTTGTTATCGTTACCACTACTATCATATTACTTTGCTACTAAACACTTTGCTGCAGATACTAAGTTTCCAGGTGTGGTTGAATTGACAACTCAGCTGCTAATACTTGAGAATATTCTTTGGCTCCCCTTGTGTCGAATCAATAAATTTGGGTTGAATACTCTACCCTCGAAAACTGTTGCGATCCCCTATACTTGTGGGTTATCATCCACCACGCGCACCCCTTCGACTTCCAGGGCGGGGATCGCGTTGTAGTGACGACGGTGCGAGGCGGAGGCATGGAAGAACTGTGTGTTCTCATCCCCCTCGCAGACCGCCCTACGCTTCCCGCGCTGAAGCCAGTGAGCGCTTTGGCGAAGAATCGAGCTCGCTAGTGCCAGGCTATTGTCGTCTCGAAGCAAGTTTTCCTCTGCAGAAAGAGAACGGGTTTCCTCCCAAAAAATCAAAAAGCTCTATTAAAAACGGCAGTCACTATCGAAGGTGGGGATGGACCGGTGACGCTTTTTCCATGCCTTGGAGGCAGCCCTGAAAGCTTTCTTTTTGGCAGAAAGAATTCCAGCTACGCCCGTGCCTCGGACCGAGTTAGTCCAGAAAGGAAGAGTGGAGGGGAGGAAGAGGGGCTCGGTCAACCAAGCGTTTTCGAAAAAGAAACGAGAGGGGGTAGGGATTTTGGTGGACGCAGCCACCAAAAGCGGGACGTGATCGGACGTAGTACGAGGGAGAGAGGAGAGGGTCGAGTCGGGAAGGCCGCATCCCACCTATTGTCAAAGAAAGCCCGGTCCAACCGAGCAAGGATCAGAGGGTCTTGCCGGTTTGACCACGTGAACAAACGATCAGACATGTGGAGCTCATGAAGGGCAAGAGTATTGATCAGACAGTTGAACTTAGCAGCATGCCTGACGTCGAAACGATCATTATTCTTTTCAGACGGGGCACGAATAAGGTTGAAATCGCCTACCACGAGCCAGGGCATTGGATACTTGAGCAGTTAAGGCAACCATGTCTCCCACAAACTCATCCACAAGGGAGTGGTCAGAGGTTCGTACACATTGGTGATCACCACACGCGCAGCGGAAGAAGTGCAAACCAACATGATGGTAAGAGAGAAGCGGGATTCCGGGGAGGAAACTAGGGCGTAGAGAGAAGGATCCCAGGCCATCACCACCACCCCGCGGCTCCCCTTTTTAAAAAACCGAGAAACGATCGCTCTTGTGGTCTCTCCACTCCATCTTTCCGGCCGTCAACCAGTTTGATTATACTTCATTTCACTCTAGTTATGAATAAACAATTCAAGCTCAACACATGGGAAGGAAGGTACACGCCCTTGTACGCCTACTTTGTCATTTATCTCGTCAATTTCTCTACACAGCGCTGCATGCATACATCAGCCGTGATTACAAGCTGATCAGATCGTGTAGCTGAGTTCGGTTCAGCTCGATATCTCCAGGGTTATCCATACAACCTAACAACAGGTGACAATTGGAGAAAACTGAGAAAAAACAATTTGGCAAACGCCTCAGTGGTTTTGCCAAAGCCACGAAAAACTGAGGTTTTTAGATACTGAAGTATTCAACGTCCATGCGTTGGAATACCAAGGTTTTGTAATACTACTGTTTTAGATAAACGGTGCTGCCAAACTAGGTCTAAGCATGCACGTCAACACGTGCAACGAGGGAGTACAAAGATTATCAGATCAGCATGATGATCATGCTCCATGAGACCTCCGGACAGCAGAAAGGGCACGCAATAACCAATCCATACCAGTATCAATCAGCTTCTCTTCCGATGGAATCGGCCAAACTTGTCTCAGTTAATCACATAGTCGTTGCGAGTTTGTCTGAGGTCAAATGGACCAAATGAACTGTCTTGTTGGAATGTACCGATAGATTAAATTTGTCTCGTTGGGTCTCGTTCTAGGGTCTAAAACGAACTGTTGAATGATATTTCAAGTGATATGAATACTTTACCCCTGGAGTGTGTTCTGATATTTACCATTGACATGCAGAGTTGTTGCCAGAAAATAAAATTGATACCCCCACAGAATAACAAAAATTACATTGTATAATCGCATTGACTACTTATTCGGAAAAAAATAGATCGGATAGACTACTAGAGAGAACTTAATAATGCTACTATTACTTTGCCAGCCTATCAGGGTACAAGACCAGAGCAGGTTTCAGGTCATTACCACGGACAAGTATAAAAAGTAAAATATACTCCCTCTGTAAACTTATATAAGAGCGTTTAGAGGGAGTACTTCTCTGAAACCATTCAGACATCAGACACAGATAACATGGCCCGAGATTGCATCAGCGAAAATGCGTATATTACCCCCATCTCTGGGTACATGGCATCAAACTGGCTACAGACTAATTTAGCTACTCAGTGCAATGGATGGACAGCCGCAAGACTTAAAATTTAGGTTACCCCATCTTGGGGTACATGCCAACGACTGAATATTGCAGAATAACCAAAACTTCTTCGGCCAATGCTGAATCCTGCTAATGATTTGCTACAAAGACGCATCACTTGGTTTATAGGATGCAACGTTTCCATCACCGATTCAAGTATGCCGTTCCATGAACTTCTCAATCGCCACGGAGAAGGCACCAAAACCCACACACCCGATACATGTGGCCTGAGGGCCACCTGCAAGAAAAATACCACTTCCATTAGGGATGATGAAATATCAAATTGAGCTGCATAACCAACAACAGTATAACAACTTGCTAGTGGTGCTATAGTGCTTTGCCAAATTATATCCACGCTTCTCGCCCTCATTATTATGATTTACTGCTTTATTAGCTAGCAGAAAAATGTTTCAAAATAAGCAATCACAACTTTGGCTAAGCAGTAAAGAATCAAGGGGTAGACAAGGTAAGTGGTCAAAACACCAGAACAGACTGCTGACCTGGCACACCGACTACGTGATGAGTACCTCTAAACTCCCCAATACAGTCAGAAATATAGCATTGATTAAACTATCTGAAATCTCATAACAGAGACACCAACTACCTGATGAGTACGATTGCCCTTCAACTTGTCCTAGTAGAACCAAACTACTTTTAGAGTGAAGTTACTCCCTTTCTTACATTCATAAAGAAATGTTGACCCATCCACCTCAAGCCAACCTAAAACATCTCTAACAATTGGACAAAAAGGACAGACCCAGTGCATAGAAGCTCCCACACAAGGTGGGGTCTGGGGAGGGATTATAGGAACCTAGTCTTACCCCTGCAAAGTGCAATGCAGCAGATAGGGAAATTCTCTTGGGAGCATAAGTAGATCCATTAATTATGTTGGTTCTCATCCACAGTTATTACTTCCTCCGGTCCTTTTTACTTCGCGTATAAGATTTGTTTGAAGTTTAACTTTGTAAAGTTTGACCATATTTATATGAAAAACAACATCTACAATAGTAAAGTTATACAATATGAAAATTAAATTCATGGTGCATCTAATGATATTGATTTCGTATTGTGAATGCTGATTTTTTTCTATAAAGTTGGTCAAACTTCGGACCGGAGGAAGTACAAAAAAACATACCTTTTGCAGCTAAAGCCCCTCCTGTGACACAGCCAGCTACTGCCGAATTGGTAATGTCATGCTTTGCCCGAGCCTGCCAGGAGATGACCATTCGAAGTGTCCAAATAAGTATGTTATCACAGAAATGCTCATAAATAGAAGGGAAAGAAATGCCACGCTGCACCTACCTTCTCTACGACGCATTCAGCTGCAGAGAAAATCAAGCCCATTACTGCAAAGGTCTTAGCATGGCTCATACTTTTCCTGCCCATCTGTTTTGCCAGGTAGACTATTTGTTGCCTTGCTGTCATCTCCTCTGACATTATTGGATTTTCCAAAGCTCCAAAAAATAGTCCCATAAGTACACCAAGACCACCCCCTATTGAATGAAAGCAATGCAGTTAATAACAGATGTGCATACTCCATAAGTCCATTTTGAGAAAAATTATGCACTTGTAGGTGGGCCCCATGTGAGTTAAGTCCATAGCTGATACTCTAGCTGTTTAGCATGACGCAAAATGATTGACAAGCATAGAAGCACAAGTCATTAAGCAAAACCTCAATATGACTTCTAAGTTAGTATAGGACGGAGTATCCAGCCACTGACTGTTCCTTGTTGTCTTAAGGATACCAAATGTCAAACTACAGGAAATACTGATATTTTGGTAATACATACTACAATAGAGTGCACGGTATTGACATCACTGATTCTATCCTCTAAACCGTTAACAAACAAAATATTAAACAGGGCAAAATCAGACAATAGATACTTAACATCGCAGGCCTTTGACATGTTCTAGATCAATGACAATATCAACAAGCTGTTGGAAAGCTACATATACTGCACAAGTGAAATGTTACTAGTACTCACATGTGGACGCGCGTACACACACACACACACACACAATGTTCTAGCATTAGATACAATGTTTAGTTTCTTCATTTGAAGCAGAAATAGCAGAACATGGAATGAATGGATCAGAGCAAACTTTTTTTAGGAGACAACTGGAGGAACCACACCTGCTCCAATCGATTTTATTCACGCAGCAAACACTGTACAATCAAGCATGCAAACAGAGGAAGGCACGTGCCCAATGCTAAAAGGAATAACTGATAGCCGGTGGTGGGTGCAGAAGATGAAAAGCTACTCCATTACATGACTGATAGGTACACCAGGAAGTACGATGCCCAACATCCAAGGCAGAGGTAACGCAAACCTTTCAAAGGTCACATTGGTTGCGAATAAGGCTAGGAAAGCCCACAACATCAGTGTTGACATGATCAAACACCAAGCCATTACCAGTATGGCTGCGATGTATGTCTATTGCATTATACTTCTTGCAGCACTGACATGAAAAGGATTTAGAGAGGCGCACGGCCAAACAGCAACCTTTCTAATGTCGTACAAAAAATATTCAGACCATTGCTAAAAAAATTAGAATAACTTCCGACCAACCTTCAAAAACGTCGACCTTGCTATTTTCCGCACATTGCTCTGTATGTCTATAGCACAATGTTGTAGCTACAACGGAAAACGATTGTGCATTGTTAAGCAGCAAACCTTTCTAATGCTCTATGAAAACCCTTTTCAGACTACTTGAAACTTCATCCAACCACTTTCTGAATACTTGACCATATGACATGTAGAGAAACTCTCAACCTTACAGTCTTTGAAAGGTAATACTATGTGTTAAGTACTGGAATTTAATTGGGTTGAGTTCATGACCCCAACTTTACTTGACGAATCACTACAAAAACTTAGACCCCAACTCTCCCAGGCAAGTTCACTTGAAACAAAGGTATTTCCCTCAAAAAAAAAAACTTGAAACAAAGGCATCTCCATTATGCATTATCACATGCCATTTCACATGAAGGATCATCGAGACGGGAGCAAAGAAGTGTTTTTTGAATGCCACCAAAGATTTAGAGCAGCTAGAGTAACTAATTAACAGTAGACAGTTGTACAAGTGAGTACAACCGAATCAGCATATGAACATATTGAAGTTCTTACGCGCACTCGCTCAAAACAAAATTAAGTTCATCTCTTGCAGAGCTGGCAATGTTTTATTTGTAACTCTTCAGGTGAAGAACTAACCATCTAAAGAATGAACAACTACATCCATGTCACACCATCCAGAAACTCTGATTGCATGGCATTTGAACAAGATCATGGAGACATATTAACTCGGTATTTTAGCATTAATTCAAATTACAGAGTTGTATAATGCGCCCCAGTAGTACAATACTATAATTCCTCAGTAACTGAATAGTACGTATTAGCCATATAGGAGTAGTATTGGAGGTGGTGAGTAACGTTACCCATGACACCACTGAGGACGCTCCGGACGGCGCAGTTGTTCATCATCTCCTGCCCCTTGATCTCCTCCGGCGTTGGCAGCTGGAGCGGCTGCACCGCAGCACTCTGGCTGGCCGCATCGCCGCCCGCCGATGGCTCCGGTGAAGCCATCTCACAGTCTGATCTCCTTTAAGCCGAGCGCACGCTAATTGTCCTCCTCGGCTTTCCTTTCTTTTCCTCCCCTCCAAGAAAAGCGGCGGCGGTAAGGGGGGCAGGGGAAGGGGATCCCGGTGGTGCCTGCCTCTTCCCGCTACCGGAGGACGCGAACGTATTCTCAGGAGTGCGCCACCGTGTCCCCCTTATCAGCAAGACCTGCAAAACATGAATCTGTGGCTAGTAAGAAAATGGAGAGCAGGGGAAGAGAATAGGAACAAGGGAAGAGGGGGACTTAGAAGGGGGCTGGCTGGCTGGGCAAGGAAAAAAGAGGATGGAAGAGGAAGCGGGAGAAGAAGATGGCAGAGGAGAAGGGGAAGAAGAAGGGCGGGATGGAGGGGCTGCGCCGGCCAGCGACATAGGCGAGACGCAGGGGCTGCGCCGGCTCGCGCGGGAGAGGACAGATGGCTGCAGTGTATGGAAAGGGGCGGCAGCCGCGGGGGCTTGAAGATCCGCCGCCGCCGCCGGAGAGAGGCCGAGGAGGAGAAGGGCCATGGAGTGGGGAATCCTACCTGCGCCGCCGCCGCCGCCGCCGCGAGCTTCTCGCGCGGGGAGGAAAGGCCAGGTCTCGCTCGAGCCTGTGTCCAAGCGGTATCGGAGGAATGTTATTTGGGAAAATTTTGTTTCTGCCACTCTAGATTTTGCCAATTTTACTTATGCCACTCTAGATTTTGATATTTCACTTTTGCCACTCTTAGCTTTTGATAATTATCACAACTGCCATTCCCTGGTAAAAGCAAAAACTTCAGGGTAGCAATTGTGATACATTTCAGAAGCTAAGAGTGGCAAAAATGAAATAAAAATATTTTGCTTTTGCCACGGGATGGCAGTTGTGATAATTGTCAAAAACTAAGAGTGGCAAAAGTGAAATGTCAAAATCTAGAGTGGCATAAGGAAAATTTACAAAATCTAGAGTGGCAAAAACAAAATTTCCCCATGTTATTTAGCGAACGCGCCAGCAAAGTTTCAATCAGAAGCACTCATCTTAAAGCACAAGCAACAGCCACGTCACTTCTCTTCATGTGCATTGTGGATCGAGCCTCAACCTCCTTGGTAGGGCTGGAATTTTAACTCGAAACTCGTGACTCAACTCAAACTCGACGACTAACAAGTCGAGTCGAGCTTTAATCCGAGCTCGTTAACAAAACAAGTTTAATGAGCCGAGCTAACAAGCTGCTCGTTTAGCTCATTAAGCTCGTTAATCAAAAGTGACTTGACATAAGTACCAATATTGTTGTACAATTTTATCATTTATGGAGTGTACCAAGTGTTTCTTTAGTGTAGATTGTTGATTGTTGTGATTCGTGAAGAAAAGTATGAGTCCACAAACATATTTTTTAGATTAACTGCATACATAATATGTATATTTTTATTATTCACGCCTATAACAAGCTTAACGAGTTAAACAAGCTAGCTCTCTTGCGTTGGCTAGTGCATGAAGCTTAACATGGTATCGGAGCCAATGTCTTGAGTTCAAGTCCTGCCTTACGCAATTTATCTAAAAAATTGATGCTGCACCTCTTTGTGTCCACGTATAGGCCTCTCGAGTCATACGTGAGTTTCGCGCGCCGTCGCTCTCTTCCGGTTACATGTGTTGACTTGTCTTCCCCGTCACACATGAGAGGGGGTGAGTTACACGAGTCGAGCCGAATTTGAATCTAAGCTCGTTATGTTAACGAGTCGAGCCAAGCTAACTCGTTATCTTAACGAGCTCTAACGAGTCGAGCCGAGCTGGCTCGACTCGACTTGAATTCCACCCCTACTTGTTGGTAAAGATTCTGGTTGCCGCCTTCAAGGACATCACTAGTGGATTCACAGCACCTTGCGCAAGGGAGCGAAAGAGGGAGTGAAAGAGAATAGAGTGAGCCCTTGGAACGCTTGGGGAGCATGCCTTTACACCTCTTCAACGAAGATGTACCTCCCTCAAAGGAAGGAACTTCGGAAACACATCTCGTCTTCGTCATCTCCACTTTGGTTGTCTCGTTCCTTTATTTTGTGCTAGCTTCCATCATATGTTTACTCTGGTTAGCTTGTGTTGCTCGTTGTGCTTGTCATATAGGTTGTCCACCTAATTGCATATCTAGACAATTTATCTTTTGTTAAACCTCAAATTAGGAACAAAGTTAAAAACTATTAGTCGACTATTCAACACCCCCCTCCCCCTTTCTGTTCGACCATATCGATCGTTTACAATACTCTCTTATTTCTTGCGCACTTTAAATTCTAGTAACAACACCTTCGCAATATTTCCACATTCGCAACGCTTTTGTTTCATATCACAATTAACTTGCAGGCAAATTCAGATAAATCACTGTAGGAGGCAAAGATCATTTTCTGTGCTCACTCTGGGATCTATACTTCGAAAAGTCTACAACTAAACTCCATGCACATCCACTTGCAGAACATCAAAGGCAACTAGGGAAAAGGCTTCCTCCCTTCAATCTTCAACGGTGAGCTCATGGATTTGTCTCCTCTCTGACTGCTGCTCTGGTGACTGGTGGTAGGGTGTGGAATCCTAGTGCCTCGGCTCCAGGCTCGGACTAGTAGATAGGTTAGGGTTTTAGTGCTCGCTCGGGCGGTGCTTGGGTAGATGGTGATACGTCCATTTTGCATCATGCTTTTATATCAATATTTATTGCATTATGAGCTGTTATTCCATGTTATGTCACAATACTTATGGCTATTCTCTCTTATTTTACAAGGTTTACATGAAGAGGGAGAATGCCGACAGCTGGAATTCTGGGCTGGAAAAGGAGCAAATATTAGAGGCCTATTCCGCGCAACTCCAAAAGTCCTGAAACTCCACGGAATATCTTAAAATAAATAAAGAAAAATCATCGCCAAAGATGAAGGCCAGGGGGCCCACACCTTGCTCACGAGGGTGGGGGGCGCGCCACCCCCTTGGGCGCGCCCCTACCTCGTGGGCCCCCTGGTGGCTCTCCGACGCCCATCTTATCCTATATGAAGTCTTTCGATGAGAAAAAAATAAGGCAACCTTTCGGGACGAGACTCCACCGCCACGAGGCGGAACCTTGGCGGAACCAATCTAGGGCTCCGACAGAGCTGTTCTGCCGGGGACACTTCCCTCCGGGAGGGGGAAATCATCACCATCGTCATCACCAACGCTCCTCTCATCGGGAGAGTGCAATCTCCATCAACATCTTCACCAGCACCATCTCATCTCCAAACCCTAGTTCATCTCTTGTATCCAATTCTTGTCTCCAAGCCCGGGATTGGTGCTAGTAGGTTGCTAGTAGTGTTGATTACTCCTTGTAGTTGATGCTAGTTGGTTTATTTGGTGGAAGATCATATGTTCAGATCCTTTATGCACATTATTACCTCTCTTATTATGAACATGAATATGCTTTGTGAGTAATTACGTTTGTTCCTGAGGACAAGGGAGAAGTCTTGCTATTAGTAGTCATGTGAATTTGGTATTCGTTCGATATTTTGATAAGATGTATGTTTTCTAACCTCTAGTGGTGTTATGTGAACGTCGACTACATAACACTTCACCATTATTTGGGCCTAGAGGAAGGCATTGGGAAGTAATAAGTAGATGATGGGTTGCTAGAGTGACATAAGCTTAAACCCTAGTTTATGCGTTGCTTCGTAAGGGGCTGATTTGAATCCATATGTTTCATGCTATGGTTAGGTTTACCTTAATACTTTTGTTGTAGTTGCGGATGCTTGCAATAGAGGTTAATCATAAGTGGGATGCTTGTTCAAGTAAGAACAGCACCTAAGCACCGGTCCACCCACATATCAAATTATCAAAGTATAGAACGCGAATCATATGAGCGTGATGAAAACTAGCTTGACGATATTCACATGTGTCCTCGGGAGCACTTTTCCTATTATAAGAGTTGTCCAGGCTTGTCCTTTGCTACAAAAAGGATTGGGCCACCTTGCTGCACTTTATTTACTTTTGTTACTTGTTGCTCGTTACAATTTATCCTATCACAAAACTATCTATTACCACTTATTTCAGTACTTGCAGAGAATACCTTGCTGAAAACCGCTTATCATTTCCTTCTGCTCCTCGTTGGGTTCGACACTCTTACTTATCGAAAGGACTACGATACCCTATACTTGTGGGTCATCAAGACTCTTTTCTGGCGCCGTTGCCGGGGAGTGAAGCGCCTTTGGTAGGTGGAATTTGTTAAGGAAAATTTATTTAGTGTGCTAAAATTTTCTGTCACTTGTTACTATGGAAAGTAATTGTCCGAGGGGCTTGTTCAGGGTATCTTCACCCCGTCCAGTAGAGCAAAGAGTTGCTCCTCAACCTACTGAACCTACTGAACCTATTGAAAATGAAACTCCTTTTCAGATTCCTTCGGGTATGATGGAAAAATTGCTAGCTAACACTTTTACAGGAGATGGAACAAAGCATCCTGATGAACATCTATGCTATGTGGATGATGTTTGTGGACTATTTAAGCTTGCAGGTATACCCGATGATGTTGTTAAGAAGAAGGCTTTCCCTTTATCTTTGAAGGGAGACGCATTGACATGGTATAGGCTATGTGATGATATGAGATCATGGAACTATAAAAGATTGAAATTGGAATTTCATCAAAAGTATTACCCTATGCATCTTGTTCATCATGATCGCAATTATATATATAATTTTTGGCCTCGCGAAGGAGAAAGCATCGCTCAAGCTTGGGGGAGGCTTAAATCAATGTTATATTCATGCCCCAATCATGAGCTCCCAAGAGAAATAATTATGCAAAGCTTTTATGCTCGACTTTCTGATAACAATCGCACCATGCTCGATACTTCTTGTGCTGGCTCTTTTATAATGAAGCCTATTGAATTTAGATGGAATTTATTGGATAGAATTAAACACAACTCTGAAGATTGGGACCTCGACGAATGTAAGGAGTCAGGTATGACACCTAAGTTTGATTGTGTTAAATCTTTTATGGATACCGATATTTTCCGTAAGTTTAGCACTAAATATGGACTTGACTCTGAGATAGTAGCTTCTTTCTGTGAATCTTTTGCTAATTATGTTGATCTCCCTAAGGAGAAGTGGTTTAAATATCATCCTCCCATAGAAGTAAAAGTAGCTGCACCTATTAAAGTTGAAGAAAAGACTGGCACTTATAATGATCCTATTGTTCCCACTTCTTATGTTGAGAAACCACCTTTCCCTGTTAGAATGAACACTAGTGCAGAACCGGGCATTAGCACCGGTTCGTAAGGCCCTATAGTGCCGGTTACATAACCGGCACTAATTTGTGGTCACTAAAGCCCCCCCCTTTAGTACCGGTTCAGCACGAACCGGTGCTAAAGGGCAACCACGTGGCACGAGCCAGCTCCGGGGACCTGGAGCCCTTTAGTACCGGTTGGTAAGACCAACCGGTATTATAAGGTTTGAGGGGTTTTTAGTTTTATGATTTCTTTTTCATTTAATTTTGTGTTTCCATTTTAATTCTTTTTCATTTGCTGGTATTTTACGATACTACACATTGTACACGTTATGCATATATATATATATATATATATATATATATATATATATATATATAATTTCTAGTAGAACCAATCATGCATATATATATCACATCAATGTCTCACAAATTAAACCACCATATTAATTAATTCACACATACACACATGTATAGCTATATACAATTTCTCCTATATATGAATGTTGCCTTCGGAGCCAGTCTAATTGGTGCCTTCGGAGCACGATGACAATTGAAAGTGGTTTTCATGGGGGCGGTAGCGGGTAATAGAATTCTCCATTCGGATTTATGACCTGGTCGAGCAAAAATCCCGCTATTTCTTCTTGAAGTGCTTCTACGCGCTCCCTTTCTATGAGCTTCTCCCGCACCTCTTTGAACTGTTAAGAAGGAGATCAATATGCATGTGTATTAGTTGTGTGACTAGATATCGATAATGGTGTAAAAAATGTGAATAGTGTTCTGACAAGCGTACCCATTGCTGTCTTTGAGATCTGCTCCTTTCGGACGCCATCATGCGAATGTTCTCGCAAACGCAGAATGCACACAGATCAGTCCCCTGCGCCTGCTTCATGGCCTTTACGAGAATGGAATTTGATCAGATAAAAATTAATCAAGCATGATAATTAAAGAGATGGCAGCTAGCTAGCTAGCTAGTACTACTTAATTACTTACCTTGGGTCAAACCCATTGAAGCTTTTGTTTCCATTCACCTTCCGTGACGCTGATGAATCTTGCCCAAGCCCTGCCCGCCGACAAAGAAAATGAATAAAGGGGTTATTAAATAGTTCATATCATGAAATGACGAACTAAATAGGCTGAGATATATAGTTAATAATGATTGAAATTACCTGTTGACTATCCCATACAAGATGTTAAAGTCAGTTTTTTTTGAGATCAGTGAGTCCAGTACTTCAACTGTTCCGGCGTCAACTTTAATGATACACAAGACCCAGTGAAATCTGCATGCACACACGTTTACATGTCTTAATTAAGCGGGCATATGTAAGCAAAAACATGTAGCTAGCTAGTAGGCAAAAACAGAGAATTTGTAGTACAAGACAGTGTGACTCACCCAAAGTGGTAAGGAAGTAGTATATCTTCATTGTATTTGAGGCGCTTCAAGAACTCTAGCATGCTGTCCTCTACTTCCTTTGCATGATGTTCATTTATCTTCCATGTGAATTCATTAACGGTGTTTGGGTCAATGAACCCAATGCCATAGCGTCCACCTTTTCTCATTTCATATAGCTTCATCCTGCATAATACCATAGAAAAGAATATAGTGAGGATAATTACAGGTAATGATTGATCAGAAGGATCACTACAGCTAGCTTGAGACTTAAATTATAGAAAGAGATCACTTACAGACAATAGCAACTGACGATAGATTTGTCGAGTGCGTCCTGATTGTATAATTGAAACAGTTCTAAATACTCAAGGGACCCAGCTTTCTCATGGTAGTAATGGTCCTTCTTGACATTCACCATGAGGGACAGTCGATCTGAAATCTTGGTAATGTTCATGTACCATTGATGCAATTCATACATTCTCGTTGGGAGGTTCTTGACCTTGTCTGGCGCGACCAAAGGTTGGCCTCGGACATATTTCCGTTTTACTTCATCCTCTCTAAGCAAAGGCATGGGCTCGATCTCGAGGAGTTGTCCAACAGTGATGTTGAGAACTTCAGCCTGCATTATATGCTCCTCCGTTATTACCACATTGCCCACCTCGGGAACATGCACTGTTTGCCCACAATAATATTGGGGGCGCGTACTGTCACCTGTTGTTGGCACAAGAAGCGAGGGGATCGATTGCGCCGCCTGTTCTTCCAGCTGGGGAATGGTTTTCCCGCATTTTTTGGCAGCTGCTTCTTGTTTGCTCGATCCCGATGTAGATGTGCTCGCCTCCCTTTGTAGACGTGCTCGATTTAACTTCCTAATGTGGCGCTCATAGTCTGTGTCAACAGGCTTGGAAGCTGGTGGTTGAGCCATACAAATGAAGTGGCCAATCGTTTCCTCAGGCACTTTCTCCCTTGGCGGCGGTGGCGGTTTCGGTGCAAAATGGGCTTCCACCTCGGCCTTCGATATGGCTGTGATTTCCTCCTCGGACCTGTCATAAGACCTCTGCGGAAGAGGCTTGAGGCTTGGACCATATTTATATCGCTTGCCTCTGCCTGTACTTCCTGTACTACCTCGACTCGTACCGCTACGCACCATAGCTGCGGGGTGTCTCTTCTGCGATTGCTGAGGCGGCGGAGATGGCTGACGAGACTGAGTTGGACGAGGAGGAGTGGCCTGAGGTTGTGCCGGACTTGGAGGAGGAGTGGACGTCTGACGCTGTGGCGGACTTGGAGGAGGAGGATTGTCCTGACACTTTGCCGAACTTGGAGGAGGAGGATTGTCCTGACACATTGCCGGACTTGGAGAAGCGGGAGTCTGCTGACTCGGTGGCGGACTTCGACGAGGACTCGGGTGACGCGGTGTCAGTGGCCTTGGAAAGATGATGCAATCCTTTTTCCATAGGATGATACGATGTTTGGCCTCTCCGAGAAAGCGCTCGCCGTCACCTCCAGCAATGTCAAGCTGTAGCCCCGAATATGGTGGGTCCACCACCTCATCAACCAAGACACGAGCATAGCCCGCTGGAATCGGGTTGCAATGGAAGGTTGCCTCGGGGGGATTTGTGAAAGCACAGCCGTCCGCCACCTTCATGGATATGTTCTTCATTTTGACGTGTAGCTCGCAGTTAGTGTTCTCCGTGATGTCATCCACGGGGTATCTACCCAGCATTGCATCGTCCGGGACGGAACCCACGCTGCTTCTCGGCATGGATGGGCCGGTGCTATCCAATGCTGGATCATCCGCTAGCTGCTGCAGCTGCTGAGACCCCCTTTGATGGGTAAGTGAGTCGATCTGCTCCTGCTGCCGCTGGAATTTGACTGCCAATTCCGCTTGACTTGCTTCTAGGCCTTGAAGGCGTTCATAGTCCCGCTTCCTCTGCTCCTCCTCCATCTTCCTCTTCTTCTCCTCCGCAATCTTCTTTCTCGCACGGGTTCTGTAGTCGTTGTTCCAGTCTGAAAACCCCTCATACCACGGCAGAGCGCCCTTGCCTCGTGTTCTTCCCGGGTGTTCAGGATTTCCCAGGGCACGCGTAAGCTCGTCGTTCTCTCTGTTGGGCTGGAACACCCCCGTTCGTGCCTCTTCTATTGCAACAAGTATCGCATCGTCGGCTCCCTTCAGACTTGCCCTCGTCGAAACATTGCCTGTCTCCCGGTCCAACTCCCCCCCATGCGCATAGAACCAAGTCCTGACCCTGGGGGGCCAGCTCTTAGTAGCCGGAGTGACACCTGCATCCTCCATCTCTTTCTCAGACTTATCCCACTTAGGCATTGCCACCGCATAGCCACCTGGCCCCAGCTTATGGAACTTATCCTTTTTTTCGGCATTCTTCTTGTTTATTCTCGACCGTTCCTTAGCTAATTCCGAATCCTTGAATTTCACAAAATCGTCCCAATGATCATGTTGGTTCTCCAGTGTTCCCTTGAATACTGGAGTCTTCCTTCCTCCGTTGACGTACTTGTTCCATTCACCATTCTTGTAGTTCTTGAATGCAGTCGCCATCATCTTAAGAGCAGCCTCTTTGACTTTCTGCACATCTGCTTCTATGAAATGATCTGGTAGGGTGAAATGTTCCATGAGAGTATCCCAAAGCAGATCTTTTTGATTCTTGTCGACATAAGTAACATCTGGACGTGGCTTTGCTGGCGCTCTCCATTATTGAAGTTTGATCGAGAGTTGGTCCTTCACAAGAACTCCGCACTGACGAACGAACTTGTCCGCAATCTTCTTAGGCGCTAATGGTTTGCCAGTAGGGCCGCATGCCTCGATATTGTACTTTACGCCCGGCTTCAACTTTTTGTTCGGGCCTCGTTTCGTCCTTTTGCCTGAAGATTTGCTCGATCCGGATGGCTGATAGAACAAAGATCGATTCGTTAATATATCTTCAAGTCATTTAAAACATGTGATGATCACGAGATGCCTGCTTATATAAATATATATACCTCGTCGGTGTTTGTTGTTTCAGGATCAACATGTTCTTCCTCATCGTCATAATCATAGTTCATGACTTCGTCGTGATCGAATATCATATCACCCTCTCCGGTGTTGTTTAGAAATTCGGAGCCATCATAATCTTCTTCATTCTGATTATCATCTGCCCCGCGTATCATATCGAACATGGTCTATTCTCCCTCTCTGTCGGTATTGTCTGCCATAGCTTTTGTTTAACTAATCCAAAAGAAATATAAAACAATTTAGTATTCAAATCTCGAATAATAGATATAATCTCGAATACATCATCCAGAATAATAGATATAATCTCGAATACATCGTCTCGAATAATATATAATATTGAATAGTACATCACTGGCTATTAGCTAATAAAGATCGAATACTACAGAAGAATCTAGGACACTCGCGGTTCCTCCGGCGCGGGCAGTGGACACCCAAAGAGAAGGAACCCTCACAGGATCATAGCTGAAGTGAGATCCCCGAAGATACTGCCACGTATTGGAGAACCTGCCGCCCTCTAACGCAACCATGTAGCGATGGACGTGCTCGTCCTCCTCCCTGACATGGCGACGTACCACCTCCGGCGGGGCCGGGTCCCTCTGCACCGAAACTGGCCCATGCGAACGCCACCAAACGAGATCAGGGTCGACGACGGGACCCGCGGCCGGGTTCCTCGTCAAGCGGCGCCCCCCTCCAAGCAGCACCTCCTAGTGCCAGCCCGGCGGAGCCCAGTCCCGGACATGGGTCGGCTGGACGTCGTCGCGGATGGGTCGACGGCGAGGATGCGGGCCGGGCATCGTCGAGAACAAATACTAGCTATATGCCCGCAAAAAGTAACATTTTTTTAATGATTGGATTTTGATAACTAAAATTTCTAACATTTCTATATAACTAACATTTCTATAACATTTCTAACAATGCTATATATAACTAACATTTCTATAACATTTCTAATATTTCTATAACTAAAAAACCGAAAAAAATTATAACATTTCTATATATATAACTAACATTTTTATAACTATTTCTATAACTAAAAAACAGAAAAATTTCTAACAATTCTAACTTTTTTATAACTATTTGTATAACTAAAAAACAGAAAAATTTCTAACAATTTCTAACATTTCTAACAATTCTAACAATTCTAACATTTCTAACTATTTCTAAAAAACAGAAAAATGTCTAACAATTTCTTAAAAACAGAAAAATCTATAACTAAAAATGTATGTGTGTGTGTGTGTGCGCTCACCGGCCGGCGAGGCGAGAGGCGACGGGGGGCGCGCGGCGACGGGGACGGCGACGGGCGCGGTGACAACGGGACGGGGACGTACGGGCCGGGGCGGCGACAACGGGGACGGGGACGTACGGTCCGGGGCGGCGACGACGACGGGGACGGTGACGACGCGGC
>NC_041391.1:151014360-151089582 GCF_002162155.2 Triticum dicoccoides
ACGGGGCGGCGGTGACGACGGGGACGACGGAGACGGGACGACGGGGCGGCGACGAAGGGGACGGGGCGGCTTCGGGGGCGGCGATGGGCCGGGGCGGCGTCGAGGGATATGGAGATGGCGGGGGCGGCGGGCGACGGTGCAAAGGAGAAGAAGCAGAGGGAGAGATGAGAAACTGACGAAATTTTGAAGTGTTTTCTTATATAGAAGGCACCTTTAGTACCGGTTGGAGCCACCAACCGGTACTAAAGGTCTGTTTTGGCCAGTCCAAGCGGCGGGAAGCGACCCCCTTTAGTACCGGGTGGTGGCACAAACCGGTACTAAAGGTCCCCCCCTTTAGTACCGGTTTGTGCCACGACCCGGTACTAAAGGGGGTGCGCTGGCGCAGGTGCGGTGCGGAAGTTTAGTCCCACCTCGCTAGTCGAGGGGCTACCGCACTGGTTTATAAGCCCCAGTGCGGTAGCTCTCTCGAGCTCCTCTCCTAATCAGGCCTACTGGGCCTACCTGTCCTCCTCGCCTTGTGGGCCTACTGGGCCTTCGCGGGCCTGCATCCTAGCCCAACGAAAGGTTGTGTCGCTAGTCGTATGCAGGCCGCTTTGGCCCAGTAGGCGGGCTTTTTTTCTTAATTTTTTTTGCTTTATTTATTTTTGAGTTGTTTTTTTCTGTATTTAGAGTTTCTTTGTGAATATTTTTGCTTTAGGTACAAAAAATTACAAACTTTCTGTTAGTGCCGGTAGATTTCAAATTTGAATAGTTTAAATTTTGAATTATTTGAAATTTGTGTGAATCACTAGTTTGTGAATAACTTAACTTTGAAAAAAGTTTTTTCAGTGATTCTTTTTTCTTATGTTTAATATTAGTGTGTTTTATCATTATATTCAATTTAGTAATGCTTAGGTTATTTAAAAAATGAAATGCCTTTGTAACAGTTCAGTTTTCGTCGGAAACCCTGATACTTCGAAAGAGATTGGTCATTTTGTACACGAAGTGCATCCAGTTTTTGCCGTAACCCTCTCTACTTTCTTGCACATGCTATTTGTATGAAATTATGATACCATGCCAACTTTCAACCTTTTCTGAGTTCATTTGAATTGCTTTTCAATTTTAGGGTCATTTAGCTGGAAAAAAAATCAGTAAATGCATGAAAAGAATTTGTTTGCACATAAAATTTCTTCACGTTTCAAATGCCAAAACACATAACTACCCTAACTATTACAGACATTCCCTCCTGGGTGTGAAACACAGAAGAAAGTGATGATAGTGAAGCCGATCACATCCCAGATCTTTGGGTGTGAAACTTTTTCTTCGCGTGTGTCCCTTTGCGCCGTAACCATGGAAAATCTTCATCATTTAACGGGATGCTCGGGTCAATATTCACTATGAATGGAGCAATTTCATCAAACTTTTCATAATCTTCTGACTTGTCTGTCTTGTCATCCACTCCCACGATGTTTCTCTTCCCAGAAAGAACTATGTGCCGCTTTGGCTCATCGTACGATGCATTCGCTTCCTTATCTTTTCTTTTTCTTGGCTTGGTAGACATGTCCTTCACATAGAAAACCTGTGCCACATCATTGGCTAGGACGAATGGTTCGTCTGCATACGCAAGATTGTTGAGATCCACTGTTGTCATTCCGTACTGCGGGTCTTCCGTTACCCCGCCTCGTGTCATATTGACCCATTTGCACCGAAACAAAGGGACCTTTAAACCACGTCGATAGTCAAGTTCCCATATGTCCTGTATATAACCATAATATGTTTCCTTTCCCGTCTTGGTTTCTGCATCAAAGCGGACACCACTGTTTTGGTTGGTGCTCTTGTTATCTTGGGCGATCGTGTAAAATGTATTACCATTTATCTCGTACCCTTTGAAAGTCATTATATTCGAAGATGGTAACTGGGACAGCAAGTACAGGTCATCTTCAATAGAGGTGTCATGCATGGTACGTGTCTGCAACCAGTTGGCAAAACTCCTGGTTTGTTCACGTGTAATCCAGTCATCAGACCGCTCCGGGTGTTTGGAGCGTAGCAAATTCTTGTGTTCATCCATATACGGAGCCACCAAGGTGGAATTCTGTAGAACTGTGTAGTGTGCTTCAGTGAGAGAATGTCCGTCCATACATATTATTTGTTCCCCTCCTAGCGTGCCTTTTCCATCCAGTCTGCCCTTATGCCGCGATTCAGGAACACCAATCGGCTTAAGGTCAGGAATAAAGTCAATACAAAACTCAATGATCTCCTCATTTTGATGGCCCTTGGAGATGCTTCCTTCTGGCCTAGCACGGTTATGAACATATTTCTTTAAGACTCCCATGAACCTCTCAAAGGGGAACATATTGTGTAGAAATACAGGACCCAAAACGTTAATCTCTTCGCATAGGTGAACTAGGACGTGCGTCATGATGTTGAAGAAGGATGGTGGGAACACCAACTCGAAACTGACAAGACATTGCACCAAATCATTCTGTAACCTTGGTATGATTTCTGGATCGATTACCTTCTGAGAGATTGCATTGAGAAATGCACATAGCTTCACAATGGCTAATTGAACGTTTTTCGGTAGAAGCCCCCTTAATGCAACCGGAAGCAGTTGCGCCATAATCATGTGGCAGTCATGAGACTTTAGGTTCTGGAACTTTTTCTCTGCCATGTTTATTATTCCCTTTATATTCGACGAGAAGCCAGACGATACCTTAATACTGAGCAGGCATTCAAAGAAGATTTCCTTCTCTTATTTGGTAAGAGCGTAGCTTGCATGACCCTGATGTATGCCGTCTTCTCCGTGCATACGTTGCTGGTCCTCCCGTGCCTCAGGTGTATCTTTTGTCTTCCCATACACGCCCAAGAAGCCAAGAAGGGTCACGCAAAGATTCTTCATCACGTGCATCACGTCGATTGCGGAGCGGACCTCTAGGTCTTTCCAATATGGCAGGTCCCAAAATATAGATTTCTTCTTCCACATGGGTGCGCGTCCGTCCGCATCCTTCGGAACAGGTTGTCCGCCAGGACCCTTTCCAAATATCACCTTCAAATCCTTGACCATATCATGTACATCAGCACCAGTACGGTGGCGAGGCTTCGTCCGGTGATCCGCCTCACCTTTGAAATGCTTGCCTTTCTTTCTTATGGGATGCCTGCTCGGAAGAAATCGACGATGTCCCAGGTACACATTCTTCTTACAACTATTCAAATATATACTGTCGGTATCATCCAAACAGTGCGTGCATCCACGGTATCCCTTGTTTATCTGTCCTGAAAGGTTACTGAGAGCAGGCCAATCATTGATGGTCACGAATAGCAACGCCTTGAGGTCAAATTCTTCCCCCATGTGCTCATCCCACGCACGTACACCTGTTCCATTCCACAGTTGTAAGAGTTCTTCAACTAATGGCCTTAGGTACACATCAATGTCGTTGCCAGGTTGCTTAGGGCCTTGGATGAGCACTGGCATAATAAGAACTTCCGCTTCATGCACAACCAAGGAGGAAGGTTATACAAACATAGAGTCACAGGCCAGGTGCTATGGTTGCTGCTCTGCTCCCCAAAAGGATTAATGCCATCTGCGCTTAGACCAAACCATACGCTCCTTGCGTCATCTGCAAACTCCTTCCAGTACTTTCTTTCGATTTTTCTCCACTGCGACCCGTCAGCGGGTACTCTCAACTTTCCGTCTTTCTTACGGTCTTCTCTGTGCCATCGCATCGCCTTGGCATGCTCTTTGTTTTGGAACAAACGTTTCAACCGTGGTATTATAGGAGAAGAATACCACATCACCTTGGCAGGAATCTTCTTCCTGGGGCGCTCGCCCTCGACATCACCAGGCTCATCGCGGCTGATCTTATAGCGCAATGCACCACATACCGGGCAAGCGTTCAAATCCTCGTACTCACCGCGGTAGAGGATGCAATCATTAGGGCATGCATGTATCTTTTGCACCTCTAACCCTAGAGGGCAGATAGCCTTCTTTGCTTCGTACGTACTCTCGGGCAATTCGTTGTCCTTTGGAAGCATATCCTTTATCATTACCAGCAACTTTCCAAATCCCTTGTCAGATACACCATTCTCTGCCTTCCATTGCAGCAATTCCAGTGTGGTGCCCAGCTTTTTCTTGTCACCTACGCAATTCGGGTACAACAATTTTTTGTGATCCTCTAACATGCGCTGCAACTTCTTCTTCTCCAAATCACTTGCGTAGTTTCTCTTTGCATCAGCAATGTCCCGACCTAGATCATCAATGGGCTCATCTGATGCCTCTTCTTCAGCTTCTTCTCGCATTGCCGGCTCAGCTTCTTCCCGCATTACCGGCTCAGCTTCTTCCCCCATTGTTGTATCATCGTATTCAGGGAACCCATCACCGGGATAGCTGTCGTCGTCCTCTTCTTCTTCATTGTCTTCCATCATAACCCCTCTTTCTCCGTGCTTGGTCCAAACATTATAGTGGGGCATGAAACCGGACTCAAACAGGTGGACGTGAATGGTTCTTGACGTAGAGTAATTGTGACCATTCTTACAGACACCACATGGACAAGGCATAAAACCATCCGCCCGCTTGTTTGCCTCAGCCGCAAGCAGAAAAGTATGCACGCCCTCAACGAACTGGGGAGAGCATCGGTCATCGTACATCCATTGCCGGCTCATCTTCATTACACAACACCGAATAGACCAAATTAATACAAGTTCATACATAAAGTTCATACAACACTTAAATGCAACAAACAAATAACTCTCTAGCTAAAGCATTTAAATGCAACAACAAATGCGATCAAGATCGCAACTAAGGTAACAATTGATCCAACAGCATAATGATACCAAGCCTCACTATCGATGGCATATTTTCTAATCTTTCTATTCTTCAAGCGCATTTTCTCCATCTTGATCTTGTGATCATCGACGACATCGGCAACATGCAACTCCAATTCCATCTTCTCCCCCTCAATTCTATTCAATTTTTCTTTCAAGTACTCGTTTTCTCTTTCAACTAAATTTAACCTCTCGACAATAGGGTCGGTTGGAATTTCCGGTTCACATACCTCCTAGATAAAAATATCTATGTCAACTTGATGGGCATAATTGGTCATAAACACGAAATGCAACTAATAGTTTTAAAAGAGAATATACCACATCCGAATCATAACAAGGACGAGGGCCGACGGGGACGGATATCAAAACCATGGCAGTATGTATAACAAACAACGTACGGGTAAGATAATTATTAAATGATTAACTATATATCCAAATCACACAAACATCAATTTTTTATATAAAATTACATGAACAAGAGGCTCACCACAAGGTGGTGCCGGTGACGGGACGGTGCGGGCGATCGACGGTGGTTACGACGGAGATTTAGAAGGCACTAAGTAAACCACACCTACATATGCAAACTAAGGTGTTATTTTTGACCTCAAATTGCATATAAATCAAATACTAGCACATATATATATTTCCTCCCAAATTACTAAACTCACAAATTAGTAACTATACAAAGCATGGGAAGAGCTAATCTAGCAATGAGAGTTGAAAGGACAAAGTTGCTAACCTTTGTGATCATTTGAATGGATGGGGGCCTTCAAATCTTGACAAATTTTGGGTAAAATTTGTGAGGAGCTCGAGGGGAAAGGGGAAGAACAGAGGAGAAGTGAGGGGAAAGGGGAAGAACAGAGTGGCTCGGGTGGACGAAGGGTTTATGTACGTCGACCTATAGTACCGGTTCGTGGCACGAACCGGTACTAAAGGTGCTGGAGGGGGCCCAGACTAACAACATCCTGCCACCACCCTCATTAGTACCGGTTCGTGGCACGAACCGGTGCTAAAGGTTAGCCACGAACCGGTACTAATGAGAGCGGCCCGGCTAGCCGTTGGAACCGGCACTAATGTATACATTAGTGCCGGCTCTAATACAAACCGGCACTAATGTGCTGCACGTTTGACCCTTTTTCTACTAGTGGAAGGATCATGCTAAAGCTTCAACTATTGTCCGTAAAAGCAATATTAGAACTTATACACCTCCTGAGCAAGTCAAAGTAGAACCTAATATTGCTATTGTTAAAGATCTCTTGTCTGATAATATTGATGGGCATGTTATTCAATTCTATGGTGAAACTGTTAGAATTGCTAAACCCTGTGATAGAGATAAACATAGACCTGTGATAGGCGTGCCTGTTATTTATGTTAAAATAGGAGATCATTGTTATCATGGCTTATGTGATATGGGTGCTAGTGATAGTGTTATACCCATTGACTTATACAAAGAAATTATGCATGATATTGCACCTGCTGAGTTAGAAGATATTGATGTTACAATTAAACTTGCCAATAGAGATACTATATCTGCAATAGGAATTGTTAGAGATGTTGAAGTCTTGTGTGGAAAAACCAAATATCCCGCTGATTTTCTTGTTCTTGGTTCTCCACAAGATAGCTTTTGTCCCATTATATTTGGTAGACCCTTCTTGAATACTGTTAACGCTAAGATAGACTGCGAAAAGAATGTTGTTACTATTGGCTTGGATGATATGGTTCATGAGTTTAATTTCTCTAAATTTAGTAAACAACATTGTGAGGAAGAATTTCCTAGTAAAGATGAAATTATTGGTCTTGCTTCTATTGCCGTACCTCCTAGTGATCCTTTAGACTCACTATTTGCAAGACCATGAAAATGATATGTTCATGAATGAAAGAAGGGAAATAGATGAAGTATTCTTCAAACAGGAACCTATTCTGCAACACAATTTGCCTGTTGAAATCCTAGGGGATCCTCCTCCACCCAAGGGCGATCCCGTGTCTGAGCTTAAACTGTTGCCTGATAATCTTAAATATGCTTATCTTGATGAAAAGAAAATATATCCTGTCATTATTAGTGCTAACCTTTCAGAGCATGAAGAGGAAAGATTATTGAAAACTCTGAAGAAGCATCGTGCCGCTATTGGATATACTCTGGATGATCTTAAGGGCATCAGTCCCACTCTATGTCAACATAAAATAAATTTGGAAGCGAATGCCAAACCAGTTTGTGACCCTCAACGATGTTTGAATCCTAAAATGAAAGAAGTGGTAAGAAAAGAAATACTCAAGCTTCTGGAGGTAGGTATAATTTATCCCGTTGCTGATAGTCAGTGGGTAAGTCCTATCCATTGTGTCACTAAGAAAGGAGGTATTACTGTTGTCCCTAATGATAAAGATGAATTGATCCCGCAAAGAATTATCACAGGTTATAGGATGGTAATTGATTTCCGCAAATTAAATAAGGCTACTAAGAAAGATCGTTACCCCTTACCTTTTATTGATCAAATGCTAGAAAGATTATGCAAACATACACATTATTGCTTTCTAGATGGTTATTATGGTTTCTCTCAAATACCTGTGTCGGCTAAAGATCAATCAAAGACTACTTTTACATGCCCTTTTGGTACTTTTGCTTATAGACGTATGCCTTTTGGTTTATCTAATGCACCTGCTACCTTTCAAAGATGCATGATGGCTATATTCTCTGACTTTTGCGAAAAGATTTGTGAGGTTTTCATGGACGATTTTTTCCGTCTATGGTTCCTCTTTTGATGATTGTTTGAGCAATCTTGCTCGAGTCTTGCAGAGATGTGAAGAAACTAATCTTGTCTTAAATTGGGAAAAGTGCCACTTTATGGTTAATGAAGGTATTGTCTTGGGGCACAAAGTTTCTGAAAGAGGTATTGAAGTTGATAAAGCCAAGGTTGATGCTATTGAAAAGATGCCATGTCCCAAGGACATCAAAGGTATAAGAAGTTTCCTTGGTCACGCCGGATTTTATAGGAGGTTCATTAAGGACTTCTCAAAAAATCTCTCGGCCTCTGACTAATTTATTACAAAAAGATGTACCATTTGTCTTTGATGATGATTGTGTAGAAGCATTTGAAATACTTAAGAAAGCATTAGTCTCTGCACTTGTTGTTCAGCCACCTGATTGGAATTTACCCTTTGAAATTATGTGTGATGCTAGTGATTATGCTGTAGGTGCTGTTCTAGGGCAAAGAGTTGATAAGAAATTAAATGTTATCCATTATGCTAGTAAGACTCTAGACAATGCTCAAAGAAATTATGCTACTACTGAAAAGGAACTTTTAGCAGTTGTATTTGCTTGTGATAAGTTCAGACCCTTGATTCTAAAGTAACTATTCACATAGATCATGCTGCTATTAAATATCTTATGGAAAAGAAAGATGCAAAGCCTAGACTTATTAGATGGGTTCTCTTGCTGCAAGAATTTGATTTGCATATTGTTGATAGAAAAGGAGCTGAGAACCCCGTTGCAGATAACTTATCTAGGTTAGAGAATGTTCTTGATGACCCACTACCTATTGATGATAGCTTTCCTGATGAACAATTGAATGTCATAAGCACTTTTCGTAGCACTCCATGGTATGCTGATTATGCTAATTATATTGTTGCTAAATTTATACCACCTAGCTTCACATACCAACAAAAGAAAAAGTTTTTCTATGACTTGCGACATTACTTTTGGGATGACCCACATCTTTATAAAGAAGGAGTAGATGGTGTTATTAGACATTGTGTACCTGAGCATGAACAGGAACAGATCCTACGCAAGTGTCACTCCGAGGCTTATGGAGGACACCACGCTGGAGATAGAACTGCACATAAGGTATTGCAATCTGGTTTTTATTGGCCTACTCTCTTCAAGGACGCCCGTAAGTTTGTTTTGTCTTGCGATGAATGTCAAATAATTGGTAATATTAGTAGACCTCAAGAAATGACTATGAATTATTCACTTGTTATTGAACCATTTGATGTTTGGGGCTTTGATTATATGGGACCTTTTCCTACCTCTAATGGATATACACATATTTTACTTGTTGTTGATTACGTTACTAAGTGGGTAGAAGCTATTCCAACTAGTAGTGCTGATCATAACACCTCTATCAAAATGCTTAAGGAAGTTATTTTTCCGAGGTTTGGAGTCCCTAGATATTTAATGATTGATGGTGGTTCACACTTTATTCATGGTGCTTTCCGTAAGATGCTTGCTAAATATGACGTTAATCATAGATTTGCATCTCCATATCACCCGCAGTCTAGTGGTCAGGTAGAATTGATCAATAGAGAGCTCAAATTAAATTTGCAAAAGACTGTTAATAGGTCTAGAAAGAATTGGTCCAAGAAACTGAATGACGCATTGTGGGCCTATAGAACTGCATACAAAAATCCTATGGGTATGTCTCTATATAAAATGGTTTACGGAAAAGCATGTCACTTACCTCTCGAACTAGAACATAAGGCATATTGGGCTATTAAAGAGCTCAACTATGATTTCAAACTTGCCGGTGAGAAGAGGTTATTTGATATTAGCTCACTTGATGAATGGAGAACCCAAGCTTATGAAAATGCCAAGTTGTTTAAAGAAAAGGTTAAAAGATGGCATGACAAAAGGATACAAAAGCGTGAGTTTAATGTAGGTGATTATGTATTGCTATACAACTCTCGTTTAAGATTTTTTGCAGGAAAACTTCTCTATAAATGGGAAGGTCCTTACGTTATCGAGGAGGAGAACCGTATTTTGAGGGGAATCATTGCCAAGAATATTACGCCAACAACAAAGAAGGAGAAATAATCACATGGGTATGGGCACTCCCCTTGGCAACTGCTAAGCTTGGGGGAGGTGCCCTGGTATCGTATCACCATCACAACTCCTATCTTTACCATTTTTCTTAGTTCGATCCTATTAGTAGTATCTTGATTTAGTAGAATAAAGTTGTCGGAGTAATGGGCCACGGGTAGGCTCACCCGAGTCCCAAGATTTATCAAGACTTTGGGCCAGCTCCGCCTGGCTGGGCCCCAAGCCAAAACTCCGCCCCCTGGGGCCGGCTGGCTCAGTGGCCGGCTGCCAGAGGGCGGGCGACCCAAGACTATGGCGCTCCGAGCGGCCGGCTCCTGACAGCCGCCTTCTAGAGAGGACGGCAACGGGCAAGCGCCACCTCACAACTACGGGGCAGCCAAGCTCCCATCGAGGGTACAAGTCAAAGCATGGCTACAGTGTGGAACTACGCCTCACACGTCCGAGACAAGCGTGGCTACAGTGCTCCGTACAGACGGAGATCTCCGCACGATGGAGCACTGTGCCGTATCTACCCTGACATCGCTCCGGGCAGGCGGAGCCCTGTACCCCACGACGGCCTGTCGGTACGGCCTGCCAGAGGCGGGCCCTATCGGGCAGTGACCCCAAGGAAGACGGCGGAAGCTCAATCAGGCGGATTCAAGAGGAGCCGGCCTCCGGCAGGCGGCCGTCCCTTATCCCGAGGTGAGCGCGCCATTAAGCTGATAAGACCAGGTGTGGCTACAGTGGCCTCCCGCCAGGCGGCGGGACTGTAGCCACGCAAAGATGACCAAGCTCCCGTCACCAATGGCACGACTACAGTAAGCAGCCGCGGCGGGCCCCAACGATCGGCGGAGAAGCCGGAGGCGAGAGACACTGACAGCCGGGCCCAGCAGCTGGCCAGATTACTATTGTACCCCTGGGGGGTAGGCCTATATAAACCCCCCATGCCACCCATGCAAAGGGTTCGACCCCATTAGAACTAGCCACCCCTTAGAGCAGGAAGAGAGCTAAGCCTTGCCTCCTTCTGCCTCTAACATACAGCTCGAGGAGCACCATTGTATCACTCGTGCCTTAGTGATCATGCGGAGACCCCGCAGAGCAGGACTAGGGGTGTTATATCCTAGGAGAGCCCCGAACCTGGGTAAAGTACACCGGCGTTTATGTCTACGCCTTATCCCGCTTCCAGGCACCGACAACGTTCTACTCGCTCCCACCATGATAAGCCATCCATTGGCATATGTCGCACCCAACCCCCGACATTTGGCGCCCACCGTGGGGCGAGGTGCACCGTCTCCCGAAGCCCTGCTCTGGACGGGAACCATGTTCCTTCCTGGCGAGCGAAGCCAACCCAGCACGCCCGACGGTGTCAGCCTCGACGCGTTGCATGGCGTGGAGATCGCCTGCGCGGCGAGTTGCCTCGCTGACCTCGTCGGCGAGATTGACCTCTCCGACGAGCCGGCCTCCGACGCGGGCACAAGCTGCCCTGAGAGCCGCCTCGTCAGCCTCCTCGACCAGCTCCATGTCAACAGCGAGCCTGCTGTGGACCTGGAGTCCGTCGGCTCGACCGATCCAATGATCGTCGACTCTGACTCGGCATCGCTCGACGCATTTCCCACCAACGTGGTGGTCTACGACGAGCCGCCTCCTCACGAGTACAGCGGCGGGAGTACCGTCACAGAGGTGCTCGTCATCAACAGCGAGGAGCACTCGGACGGGCTTGCTCAAGATCCCCTCGAGGCCACACTGCGCGACCTTACGGCGCCCATTCCCGAGGGTGCAGATGCTGAGGTGCTGGAGGCACGCCGCCTTCAGCTTATCGAGAGTGCTGGCCGCCTGGCCAGCATGCGTCGGCTGTCGGACGCCTATCAACGCGAGATGGACCGGGCCGTAGGCGGCACGCCGGCTCCTGGGGGCCTAGCCGCCTCGGCGCAGTTCGGCAGCGTGGCGCGACCATCGCCACCATGTTCGGGGCGGAGCGCCCCGTCTACGCCATGCCTGCAGAGAACATCCGGGCCGCCCAGGTGGTAACGGATGAGCTGAACAAATACAACGGCGACGAACTCCGACACATGACGGAGCGAGTCCAACAGCTCCTGGACGCGGCTGCCGCACAACATGAGGCCGCCTGCCGCGCTGAAGACCCAGCCGGCCGAAACAACGAGCCGCCCCCACGCAGAGATCATGGGGCGACCTCCCGGACGTCGACTGGTGGCGCCCGCGGAGGAAAGGGCAACGAGCCGGCAGCTACCCGCAGTCGGACACGCATATCCATCGAGCGGGACGAGGAAGGCCGCCCTCGTGCAGTAGAGCGGCGAGGCGACCTGCCGCCTCGTGGAGCAAGATACCCACTCCGCCTCCCGTCACGCACCCGACACTCGGCGACCACCTTGGCCGCCGAGAGGGGGTTGGAGAGAACGATGCTGGCCACCGGATCGATCGTCTCAACCGATCCCTGGCGCTTGAAGAAGAAGATGCCCTGGGCCCGCCCTGCTTCGGCCCCCAAATCCGCGATGAGCCCTTCCCCAAAGGGTTCACCCTCCCATGAGACACACCCAAATACACCGGCTCCGTGAAGTCGGAGGACTGGCTAGTCGACTACTCCACGGCCGTCAGCATAGCAAACGGCAACAAGCGCATTGCAGTGAAGTACGTCCCGCTCATGCTTCAAGGCACTGCTCGAACGTGGCTCAACAGCCTGAAGCCCCGCAGCATCAACAGCTGGGTTGATTTCACCGAGGTCTTCATCCGCAACTTCACCAGCACTTACAAGCGGGCCCCCAAGCCCTGACAGCTCTCTTTATGCGTCCAAGGGACCATAGAGTCAACTCACGACTACCTCACGCGCTGGACCGAGTTGCGCAATTCCTGCGAGGGCGTGCACGAGGTGCAGGCGATCAAGTACTTCACTGCCGGGTGCCGAGAGGGCACCCTCCTCAAGCACCACCTCCTCTACGACGAGCCCGAGACCCTCGATGAGCTGCTGGTCATCGCTGACAAGCACGCCATGGCCGACTCCTCCTTGAAGGCGGAAATCCTAGTTGACGCGTCCGGCAAGGTGGCACCTCAAGCGCCTCGGACTCCGACTGGTGACACCAGTCGGTGACAGCAACCAGGTGATAACAAGCGAAAGGCCACCCAGCCGGCTTCCACTAGCCGGCAGGTGGCGACGGTCGAGGATCAGCAGCCGGAAGGGCAGCCAGCCCCCAAGCGGTAGAAGGGCGGCAAGTCCAATTGGTTGCCCGCCTTCTCTTACGAGCAAACCTTAGATGCACCCTGCAAGTTCCACAGCGGTGCGAAGCCCTCCAACCACACCACTCGGAAGTGCCACTGGCTCACCAGAATTGCCAAGGGAGATGGACTCCTGCCTCCTCCACCTGCCGGACCGCCGCCACCTCAGCCCAGCAGCCAGCGGCCCGACCAGTCGGCGCCATCCAAGACGAGTACCCGGAAGAACACGGGGCCTATGTTGTGTTTACCAGCATGGCCGACGACAGACGCAGCAGACGGCAACAACAACAAGAAGTGCAAGCAGTGGCCTCCAACACTCTAGAGTTCATGCATTGGTCTGAGAAGCCTATCAGTTGGAGCCGGGCCGACCACCCGGAAGTGATGCCTTCCCCTGGTTCGTATGCCCTGGTCGTAGAAGCGACCCTTGCAACGGAGAGGCGAGCAGCCCGTTTCTCTAGAGTCCTGATAGATGGCGGCAGCACCATCAACATCCTGTATCGTGATACGATGGAGAAGCTGGGAATCAAGCAAAAGCAGCTCGTCCCCAGTCAGACTGTATTCCATGGCATAGTCCCTGGCCTTTCCTGCTCACCAATCGACAAGACCCAGATTGATGTCCTCTTCGGGGACAAGAATCACTTTCGCCGAGAGCTAGTTTGGTTTGAAGTGGTGGACCTTCAGAGCCCCTACCATGCAATGCTGGGCCGGCCTGCTCTAGCCAAATTCATGGTGGTCCCCCACTACGCCTACCTCAAGATGAAGATGCCGAGTACCAAGGGAATCCTGACAGTAGTCGGAGACTACAAGAAGTTGGTCGCTTGTGCCGCAGATAGCAGCCGGCTGGCCGAGTCCCTCGTGATTGCAGCCGAGAAGCGGCTCCTTGACCGGGTGGTGGCGTTGGCAGGCAAGAAGCTGGAAATGTCACCCACACCTCATGAGTCAGAAGCTGAGGGCTCGTTCAAGCCGGCCAAAGAAACAAACAAAATACCCTTGGACCCAGAGCACCCGAAGAGGCACGCTGTCGTAGGCACAGGCCTTGACAGCAAATAGGAAGGCGAGCTCGTCGATTTCCTCCATGAGAATCGGGACATCTTCGCATGGTCCCCCAAAGACATGCCGGGTGTTCCGACAGATTTCGCCGAGCACAAGCTACATGTCCGACCTGACGCCAAGCCGGTCAGGCAGCCCTTGCGCCGCCTGTCAGAAGAGAAGAGAAGAGTTGTCGAAGAAGAGATAGCCCGGCTCCTAGTAGCCGGATTCATCATGGAAGTATTCTTTCCAGAATGGCTGGCCAACCCAGTCCTAGTGTTGAAAAAGAACAACCCGACCTGACGCCAAGCCGGTCAGTCAGCCGTTTCATCAGTCGGCTGGGCGAGAAGGCTCTCCCCCTGTACCAACTCATGAAGAAGACCACCTTTTTCGAGTGGAACGACAAGGCGGACGAAGCATTTCTTCAACTCAAGAAGATGTTGGCAACCCCGCCTGTCTTGGCGGCTCTGACTGAGAAGGAGCCCATGCTCCTCTACATTGCAGCCACTAGTCGGGTTGTCAGCATAGTCATGGTAGTAGAGCGCAAGGAGAAGGACAAAGCATTGCCGGTCTAGAGACCGGTGTATTACTTGAGTGAAGTGTTGTCCGCCTCCAAGCAAAACTACCCTCACTACCAGAAGATGTGTTACGGCGTGCATTTTGCCGCCAAGAAGCTGAAGCCTTACTTTTAAGAGCACCCGATAACTGTCGTCTGCACAGCCCCGCTTGCTGAGATCATTGGAAGCCGGGATGCTTCTGGCCGAGTGGCCGAATGGGCTATTGATCTGGCCCCTTATACCATCTACTACCAGCCTCGCACCGCCATCAAATCACAGGTGTTGGCCGACTTCCTCGTCGATTGGGCCGAGACCCAATATTTTCCGCCTGCACCAGACTCCACTCATTGGCGGATGCATTTTGATGGTTCAAAAATGCGCATTGGTCTGGGAGCCGGCGTCGTCCTCACCTCTCACAAGGGTGACAAGCTCAAATACGTACTGCAAGTCCACTTCGCCGCCTCCAACAATGTAGCAGAATATGAGGCACTCATACACGGGCTCCTGCTTGCCAAGGAACTCGGCATTCGCCGGATCCTATGCTATGGTGACTCCGACTTGGTGGTCCAGCAGTCATCAGGCGACTGGGACGCCAAGGATGCAAACATGGCGAGCTACCGCTTCCTCGTGCAGCAACTCAGCGGATACTTTGATGGGTGTGAGTTCCTTCACGTGCCAAGGAATGACAACGAGCAAGCAGATGCCTTGGCACAGATTGGCTCCACCCGACAAGCAATACCAGCCGGCTTTGCCCTACGCCGGCTTCTGAAGACGTTTGTTAAGTCGTCTCCTGATTCAGACTCCATCTTTGTGCCCCCCCCGAAGCAGTCGGATTTGACTTGGCGACCCTAGAGGCCGGCACAAGGGTTTCGACAGGCGGCCCGGGGACTGCTAGAGCCGCGCCCGGCCCGGGGACTTCAGAACCTGGCCCGGGGACTTCGGAACCTGGCCCGGGGACTTCGGAGCCCGGCCCGGGGACTTCACCAGTCGGCCCGGGGACTTCTTCAGCGCAGCAGGCGGAAGCAACTGCCAACCCACCGCCTCCCGGCCCAACCGCCCTCGTACAAGTTGCAGAGGTCGCAGTCGAAGAAATTGCGGCGCCCTCATGGGCTCAGCCAATCCTCAACTTCTTGGTGAATAAAGAGCTGCCAACCGATGAAATCATAGCCCGACAAGTACAGAGGCGAGCTACAGCTTACACCATAGTCAACAAAGAGCTGGTACGACGAAGCGTCACAGGAGTCTATCAGCAGTGTGTGGAGTCAGACCAAGGCCAAACAATACTCAGAGATATCCATCAGGGCGAGTGCGGCCACCACGCAGCTTCAAGAGCATTGGTGGCCAAAGCTTTCCGCCACGGGTTCTTCTGGCCGACTGCCCTGGAAGAGGCCAAAGAGCTGGTTTAGAAGTGTAGAGGGTGCCAGCGGTTCCGTTCCAAGCCACACCAGCCGGCTTCTGCACTCAAGACCATTCCCATAGCCTGGCCCTTTGTTGTGTGGGGATTGGATATGGTGGGACCATTCAAGACGGCCCGCGGTGGCATGACTCACTTGCTGGTTGCGGTGGACAAGTTTACCAAGCGGATAGAGGCAAAACCAATCAAGAAGCTGAATGGGCCGACTGTCGTGACCCTCATCACCGACATCACCACGCGGTACGGCATCCCACACAGCATCATAACCGACAATAGCACCAACTTCGCCAAGGGAGCCTTGGCTCGTTTCTGCGCAACACAGGGCATCCGCCTGGACTTAGCGTCTGTTGCCCACCCACAGTCAAACGGCCAGGTGGAACGCGCAAACGGCCTCATTTTGTCCGGCCTCAAGCCCCGACTGGTCGAGCCTCTAGAGGGTTCGACCGGTTGTTGGCTTGACGAGCTGCCGGCCGTCCTCTGGAGCCTGCGCACAACTCCAAACAAGTCAATGGGCTTCACGCCCTTCTTCCTCGTCTACGGTGCTGAAGCCGTCATCCCGACGAATATTGAATTCGACTCCCCAAGAGTCACCATGTACACCGAGGCGGACGCCAAGGAAGCGCCAAAAGACGGCGTCGACTTGCTGGAGGAAGGTCGGCTGTTGGCACTCAGCCGGTCGGCCATCTACCAGCAGAGTCTGCACCGATACTACAACCGCAAGGTGAACCAAGATCCTTCCTAGAAGGAGACCTTGTGCTCCGGCTGATCCAGCGAACAGCCGGACATCACAAGCTCTCGGCACCTTGGGAAGGCCCTTTCATCATCAGTAAGGTACTGGGCAACGATGCCTACTATCTGATCGATGCCCAGAAGCCCAGAGCGCGTAAGAGGGATGATTCAGGCAAAGAGACGGAGAGGCCATGGAACGCAAACCTCCTCCGAAGGTTTTACAGTTGAAAGCAGTATGTATCACGCTACCTTTTGTACTATGTATAAAGATTCCGGGTCCCCCGAGAAGAGCTCGGGGACTGCGCTCTTTTTATCTATATGATAAGTGTCATGCCTATGAGAATGTATACTCTATTTTTTCTTCCTCCTGGCACCGGGTTCGACCAGTCGGCCCGGAGCCTCGCCGCCTTCTACAATACGCCGCCTCCTGTAGCCGGACAAGTACTGTGACGGCACCAAAAACTTCCTTTGTTAGAAGCCACAACTTGCAAAGCGGCTGTTAGGCGGGCAAAGGTTGCAAAGAAGTTCCCCACACAAAAAAACGACTAAGGAGGGAAGCGCATATAGTAGAAGGAGGCATCGCACCTAGTCGTCTGGCCACTTGGCAGCCAGACGGCCGGCCTCTACCTTACTACCCAAAGCTCCGATTGGCTAAGTCCTAGCCCCCCTCACAAACATCTAGAATGCTCAAACCAGCCAAGGTCCACAGAGCGGCCGCCTGGCTGGTGAAAGCAAAGCCAATGGGTCGGCGGCAAAGGAAAAAACCAAGGAGAAAAAGGAAAAAAGATTGGAGGTCGGCACAGCAGGCATAAGCAGTGATAAAATATTTACATGGATAAAAGGCCTCTGGCCAACATTCAAACAGTGTTTGATATACACCCCGAGGGTGGAATTGTGTGAATTTAACAAAATGTTTAGAGCACTAAATAGAAAGCAGATAAAACCCTAAGGGGCAACAGAAGACTCCGGCTGGGCGGCACCGGTTGGCGCAACAGAAGGCTCCGGCTGGGCGGCACCGCCTGGCGCGGCAGAAGGATCCGGCTGGATGGGCAGGATGGCATAGCCAAGGACTCCGGCTGGATGCTGGAGTCGGCTGCACCACCTGGTGTAGCAGGCGGCTTCGTCTGAGGAGAGGGATCGCCAGCAGCAGGCGGGACGGCGGAGGACTGGAGGACGGAGTCGATGGCGTTCGTCGGAGGAACGGGCGGCGGCTCCACCCCCACTTCGGCGCCTCCGGTAGCGGGCGGCACCTCGTGCGTGGCTCATTGCTTGAGGCCCGGTCAGGCTGGGGCTGACCGTCCGCCCCGACCTCCGGCATATCGATGTCGCTCTCCTCGTCTTCCTCCTCCTCTCCTTCCTCCTCCCCGTCTTCCCCTTCGTTGCTAGAGTCGATGACTTCAGCGGAATCTTCGTTGTCCTCCGGGTTCAGCCCGAGCTACTCGTGCGGAGCTTCGCCGCCTTCCTCGACCACCTCCGGCACAAACACACTGGTGTCGGTGAAGTCGGTGATCGCCGCCGCCCTGTTGACGAGCTCGGCTTCCACCGCCGCCAGCTCCTCCTGCGCCTCCAGCCGGAACGTGGCTAACTGGGCTAGATCCAGCCCAGGGTACCACGCCTTGACAAATTCCAAGGTCCGGCTCGCTCCTGCCCGGGATGCTGAGCCCCTCCAGGCCTCCAAGCAGCCGACCGCCACCTCCAGCCAGTCGGTAGTCCGACTTGGGGTGCGCGGAGCCGGCAGGCCGGGCCAGAGGGCGGAGACCGCCTGGGCTCAGGTGCGCTGGAGGCGGCGCAGCAGGCGGTGGGCAGGCCGAAGCCGGGCCTGAATGCTGAGGACCTGTTCGCCAAGAGTCCGTGGGGCATCTGCGGCGATCTATGCACCTCCCGCTCTTCGCTCCTCGCGCTGGGCCTCGATCATTTGGATCGCGGCTACGGAATGGCCCGGCAAGAAGTTTGTACGGGCAGAAGAAGAAAAAGGCCAAGACCATAAGCAAGGATCGGCTGCTCAAAGCAAGAAATCAGGGGAGCAAGGCTTACCATTGACCAAGTCTTCGATGCTGCTGAAGCAGGCCGTCACCTGGGCCTCCTTGTCTGCCCAGGCAGAGCGTTCGAGCTCGAACTCGACAAGGAGGCTAGTCTCTGCTGTCTCTGCCTTTAGCTGGGCCGCCTTGAGGGTTTCCGCCTGTTCAGCAAGCTGGGCGACCAGGCGGTCCCGCTCCTTCGCCAGCTTGCTGCACTCCGCCTCCTTGCCACGCAGGGCGGTCTTTGCTTCGCCCAGCTGCTGCTGCAGGGCGGCATTAGCCTCTGAAGAAAGAAGGAGGAGAAAAAGGCATTAGTCAAGCAGAAAAGACAAAGGAAAGGAATGACCGAGGAGATTCGGCCCGACTGCTCAGCAGTCGGCCCGAACCTCGGGGACTACAGCCCGCGGGCATGCCAGCACGCCCCCGCGGAAAAGAAGTAGTCGACAAGGGAAAAAGAACAACTGAGGAGATTCGGCCCGTCTGCTCAGCAGTCGGCCCGAACCTCGGGGACTACAGCCCGCGGGTGCGCCAGCACGCCCCCGCGAAGCAAGGAGACAGAAACTTACACCGGCTTTCAGCAAGATGGGCCGTCTGCACCTCCAGCTCCTGAACCTTGGAGTTGTAGGCGGTCGCGCGAAGGCTGTGATAATCCTGCAGAAGAAACATCAAAACAAAATCAGCAATCGACAATTACAAGTTAAAGTTTCGACCCGCATGCTCAGCAGCCGGCCCAGAACTTGGGGACTACACCCAGTGGGTGCGCTTGCGCGCCCCCACGAAAGAAGCAAAGAAGATCATTCGAAGAAAAAACCGAAACATGGTTTACCCGGATGGTGGTGCGCGACTCCAAGTAGGCCTCGTTGAAGCGCTTGAGTGCCACCGCCTCCGCCCGGAGCTTGGCCTGGACGTCAAGAGACGCCTCATTCAGGGCGCCAGTTCCGCCCCCGTGTACCCAGCCCACGGGGTCGGCACTAGTCGCCTCGGTGTCAAGGGCCGACGAGCTCGAGGCGCCGATCTCCTGTGGCCGGAGCGCCGAGGCCGCCTTCTCTAGATAGCGACGCGTGGGAATGCGGACCGCAGGAACCAGGACTGTTGCCACCATAGTCCCGACTGTTGGCACCGGCGGTGCCACTGGCTGTTCGTCCCGGCTCGCTGGCTGGCGGAGGCGGCGGCGGGGGCGGCGGCACAAAGACGTCCGGCATGGCTACGTCGCTGCCCCCCGCTCCTGGATCGGGTGATCGCCGCCGGCTCCTCCGACCATCGCCTCAAAATCAGGCGGAGGCGGCACAGTATTCAGAGGGGTCACAAGTAGTGGCTCTTGGTGGCGGGCGGCCTCCGCAAGCCGCTCCTTCTCTGCGGCCTGGGCTTCTGCCTGCACCAGCGCCCTCTCGGCAGACGCGGCAGACAAGGCCGCCTACTCCTGGGCCAGGCAGTCGGCCTCCACCTCCTCGCACGCCTCCCGCGCATTCCGCTCTGTCGCCTCCCAGAAGTCGGCGGCCGGGTCGATGCACCGGCTCGTCGAGGAGGCCGCTGCAGACCCGAGGACCGAGCCGGCGCCCGATTTCTCGAGGGTTAGCGGGGCCCTGGAAGAAGAATACAAGTAAGAAGATTTTCACGCCAGATTAATGAAAAAACAAGGAGTAAGGAAATGGTGCTTACGCCGACACCATGACGGGCACCTTCGGCTGCCTCTGATACTGGGCCGCCTTGGCCGCGGTCTCTCTCTGCCTGGTCGCCGCAGCCAGGTTCTTGGGCTTCTTTGGGGCGCTGCCGAACAGGGTCGAGCCTTGTTTCCGCTTGCGCTTACCGCTTGGGGCGGGCTGCCCAGAAGAGGGGCCGGCGCCGGTGGTGGCGGAGCTCCGGGCAGAGCGCGGCTCGTCTTCATCTTCATCTTCACCGTCATCAGGCCAAGCCTCCATGCCGCCGCCTCCCTCGGAGCCGCCTGCTCCACTACCGCCGTCCGCTCTGCCACCGCCGCCTGTCGCATCGTCGACCAGGGCGGCCGCCCCCAGGTCGGGGTCGTCCACGTCGCTCTCCGCCCTGTCCGCCTGGAGGTTATCACCCGTCCCCAGGAGGGCGGCCGTTGCCTCGAACATATAAATCTGCAACCAAGAAGGAATCAAGTCTTGAAGGGCGGCGCCATAAAGGGAAAGAAAGCAGAAAGAAACAGTTCAAAGGACAAAGGGAAGAAACTTACAACAAGAGGCGGGTTGTGGCGAGAGTACGGCCGCTTCCCATACCGCCACTCCTTCTCCGACATCTTGAGGTCGGAGATCTCATTCACCATCCGCGAGACTTCAGCAGGCGGCATCCCCTTCGTGCACAGCTGGCACGGATCGCGGTGCCCGCCCATCCGAAAGATCGGGTGAGGGCGGCTCTGGAGCGGGAGGACCCAGCGCTCCATGAAGGCGACAAGGAGGTCGGAGGCCACAAGGCCCTCCGACTCCTGGAGCACTCGGAGTCGGCCGATGGCGGCCGCCACGGCCGCCGACACCGGCTTCGGCTTGTACTTCCAGGAGATGCGAGCTCAGGTGGGGGGGCCGGCCTTGTAGGCCGGCAGGTTGAGGAGGTCGGCAGCAGGGTCCACATTCTCGACGTAGAAATAGGACTGCTGCCACATCTTCACCGAGTGCGCCAGCTTGATGACGGGGAAGGCGTTTCGCTGCACCGGCCGGCGCACAGCGACGAAGCCCCCGCACTCGGCCGCCGTCTCCTTGGCGGAGGTGCCGAGCTTTCCATAGAAGAATGCTCCCCACAGCTTCATGGTGGGGAGGATGCCAAGGTAGCCCTCGCACGCCATGACGAAGGCGGAGAGCAAGGTCACGGCGTTGGGTGTGAGATGGTGAGGTTGAAGGTTGTAGAAGTTGAGGAAGGTGCGGAAGAAGTCGCTTGTCGGGAGGCCGAAGCCCCACAGGAAATGCGAGTGGAAGACGACCCGCTTGCCTTCCTGCGGCGCCGACAAGATCTCCGTCTCCGGTGGCACCCGCGCCTTGACGAAGGCCGCGATGGGCATCCGGCGCGTGTCGCGGAGGAAGGTGATGTGATCCTCGATCACGGTCGACCCATCCTAGTCGCCCATGTCTCCGGCTGGCGGAGCGGAGAGGAGGGGCGCGTCAGCGGCAAGGTACGGCGGCAGTGCTACGGCAGCAGCAGCAAAGGCTAAGAGGAGAAGAAGAAGAGTGGGAGGGGGCGCAGGAGCTTTGCCGCACCTCTCCCCCCTCCCTACTTATAGCGCCCGGGCTATGTAGCCGAGGGGGCGGGACGTGGGGTCGTGGGATTAACTGCGCCCATGTCCCCATGACCCCCGTCTCCAGCGCGCATTTACCCCGTCGTGAATGGTTGTGGGGATGGCAACCGCCCTCTCCAGCGCAGTGAATCCGCCCGATTGCCGAGGTGCGGTAGTGGCGGGCCCGGCCCGGTGTCATGTCTCGTCCAGAACGTGGGGTGGCAGGCTTGCCAGGCTGACGTGCGCCGCGTGGCGCGCCCGCGGCGGGCGGCTGCCTGGGAAGCTTAACAGGCACGCCACTTGTTTCCCGCCTTGAAGTTCAGAAACAACCATATGGCTCCGATTGGGCGAGACCAGCTTGAGCAGTCGGCTGGCCGCAAGACGGATCGACGTTCTCCCAGAGCTCGGTGAGGGGGGAAGCCGTTGAGACTTCGCGACCCCTCGACCACGACGCATCACCGGCTTCGGGGACTACTGTCGGAGTAATGGGCCACGGGTAGGCTCACCCGAGTCCCAAGATTTATCAAGACTTTGGGCCAGCTCCGCCTGTCTGGGCCCCAAGCCAAAACTCCGCCCTCTGGGGCCGGCTGGCTCAGCAGCCGGCTGCCAGAGGGCGGGTGACCCAAGACTATGGCGCTCCGAGCGGCCGGCTCCTGACGGCCGCCTTCCAGAGAGGACGGCAATGGGCAAGCGGCCACCTCACAACTACGGGGCGGCCAAGCTCCCATCGAGGGTACAAGTCAAAGAATGGCTACAGTGCGGAACTACGCCTCACACGTCCGAGACAAGCGTGGCTACAGTGCTCCGTACAGACGGAGATCTCCGCACGACGGAGCACTGTGCCGTATCTACCCTGACGTTGCTCCGGGCAGGCGGAGCCCTGTACCCCACGACGGCCTGTCGGTACGGCCTGCCAGAGGCGGGCCCTATCGGGCAGTGACCCCAAGGAAGACGGTGGAAGCTCAATCAGGCAGATTCAAGAGGAGCCGGCCTTCGGCAGGCGGTCGTCCCTTATCCTGAGGCGAGCGCGCCATTAAGCTGATAAGACCAGGTGTGGCTACAATGGTCTCCCGCCAGGCGGCGGGACTATAGCCACGCAAAGATGACCAAGCTCCCGTCACCAACGGCACGGCTACAGTAAGCAGCCGCCAACCAGTCGGCGGGCCCCAGTGGTTGGCGGAGAAGCCGGAGGCTGGAGACACTGACAGCCAGGCCCAGCAGCCGGCCAGATTACTATTGTACCCCTGGGGGGTAGGCCTATATAAACCCTTCAGGCCACCCATGCAAAGGGTTCGACCCCATTAGAACTAGCCACCCCTTAGAGCAGGAAGAGAGCTAAGCCTTGCCTCCTTCTGCCTCTAGCATATAGCTCGAGGAGCACCATCGTATCACTCGTGCCTTAGTGATCATGCGGAGACCCCGTAGAGCAGGACTAGAGGTGTTATCTCCTAGGAGAGCCCCGAACCTGGGTAAAGTACGCCGGCATTCGTGTCTACGCCTTATCCCGCTTCCAGGCACCGGCGACGTTCTACTCGCTCCCACCATGATAAGCCATCCATTGGCATATGTCGCACCCAACCCCCGACAAAAGTCATGGCATGATCTAGTGTTGAGTTTTGCTTTATGATCCTTCTTTGTAATCGAGTCCATGAGCTATATAATAAAGATTAGTGTTGAGTCAAGGGCTTGATTATTTTGCCATGATCTTGGGTGATTAGAAGAAAAAGAATAAAAAGAATCAAAGAGTTCATATTGATCTTATTGAAAGTAATGACTTCACATAGAAAGAGTATCATGATTAAAAGTTGTTGGGAGTTGGCAAATATAGCTTTGGTCATTGTTGCAATTAATAGGAAGTAATAAGGAAAGAGAGGTTTCACATATAGATATATTATCATTGACATCTTTTATGATTAGGAGCACTCATTAAAATATGACATGCTAAAGAGTTGATGTTGGACAAGAAAGACAACATAATGAGTTATGTTTCTTACATCTGAGATAAAGTATGTTGTCATGTATCCTCTACCATGTTGAGCTTGCCTTTCCCCCTCATGCTAGCCAAATTCTCAGCACCAAGTAGAAATACTACTTGTGCTTCCAAATACCCTTAAACCAGTTTTGCCATGAGAGTCCACCATATCTACCTATGGATTGAGTAAGATCCTTCAAGTAAGTTGTCATCGGTGCAAGCAATAAAAATTGCTCTCTAAATATGCATGACTTATTAGTGCAGAGAAATAAACTTTGTACGAACTTGTTGTGGACACAATAAAAGCGACGGATTGCATAATAAAGGTCCACGTACAAGGGGCAATATAAAGTGACGTTCTTTTGCATTAAGATTTTGTGCATCAACCCTAAACGCGCATGACAACCTTTGCTTACCTTTGTGAAGGGCCTATCTTTTATTATTATCCTCTACCTTATGCAAGAGTCACGGTGATCTTCACCTTCCCTTTTTCATTTTATCCTTTGGCAAGCTCAGCATGTTGGAAAGAACATGATATATATATATCTAATTGGATGTGGGGGGGGGGGCTTGAATTATTATTGTTGACATTACCCTTGAGGTAAAGGTTGTGCGGCAAAACTATAAGCCCCTATCTTTCTCTGTGTCCGATTAAATATCTGTAACCACAAGTATTGCATGAGTGTTAGCAATTATGAAGGACTAAGTGATAGTTGACTATGTGGACATGCAATTAAGCTCTGACATAGACTCTTTCCGATGTTATGATAAATTGCAATTTCTTTAATGACTGAGGGTATAATTTGTTGGTGCTCAATAAGGTTTCTGATTCATACTTTGGCTTTGTGAAAAGATCATCACTTGAACATGAGTAATCACAGGACAAAATCTATTTATGTTGCTGTTATGGAAATAATCATGATGCCTTCATGTCCATATTTTTTTTATCGACGCCTCTACCTCTAAACATGAGGACATATTTATTGTTATCGGCTTTCGCTTGAGGACAAGCGAGGTCTAAGCTTGGGGGAGTTGATACGTCCATTTTGCATCATGCTTTTATATCAATATTTATTGCATTATGGGCTATTATTCCATGTTATGTCACAATACTTATGGCTATTCTCTCTTATTTTACAAGGTTTACGTGAAGAGGGAGAAAGCCAACAGCTAGAATTCTAGGCTGGAAAAGGAGCAAATATTAGAGGCCTATTATGCGCAACTCCAAAAGTCCTGAAACTCCACGAAATATCTTAAAATAAATAAAGAAAAATCGTCACCAAAGATGAAGGCCAGGGGGCCCACACCCTGCTCACGAGGGTGGGGGGCGCGCCACCCCCCTGGGCGCGCCCCCCTACCTCGTGGGCCCCCTGGTGGCTCTCCGACGCCCATCTTCTCCTATATGAAGTCTTTCGATGAGAAAAAAATAGAAGGCAACCTTTCGGGATGAGACTCCGCCGCCACGAGGCGGAACCTTGGCGGAACCAATCTAGGGCTCCGGCAGAGCTGTTCTGCCGGGGACACTTCCCTCCGGGAGGGGGAAATCATCACTAACGCTCCTCTCATCGGGAGAGGGCAATCTCCATCAACATCTTCACCAGCACCATCTCATCTCCAAACCCTAGTTCATCTCTTGTATCCAATTCTTGTCTCCAAGTCCGGGATTGGTGCTAGTAGGTTGCTAGTAGTGTTGATTACTCCTTGTAGTTGATGCTAGTTGGTTTATTTGGTGGAAGATCATATGTTCAGATCCTTTATGCACATTATTACCCCTCTGATTATGAACATGAATATGCTTTGCGAGTAATTACATTTGTTCCTGAGGACAAGGGAGAAATCTTGCTATTAGTAGTCATGTGAATTTGGTATTCGTTCGTTATTTTGATAAGATGTATGTTGTCTAACCTCTAGTGGTGTTATGTGAACATCGACTACATAACACTTCACCATTATTTGGGCCTAGAGGAAGGCATTGGGAAGTAATAAGTAGATGATGGGTTGCTAGAGTGATAGAAGCTTAAACCCTAGTTTATGCGTTGCTTCGTAAGGGGCTGATTTGGATCCATATGTTTCATCCTATGGTTAGGTTTACCTTAATACTTTTGTTGTAGTTGCGGATGCTTGTAATAGAGGTTAATCATAAGTGGGATGCTTGTTCAAGTAAGAACAGCACCCAAGCACCGGTCCACCCACATATCAAATCATCAAAGTACCAAACGCGAATCATATGAGCGTGATGAAAACTAGCTTGACGATATTCCCATGTGTCCTCGGGAGCGCTTTTCCTATTATAAGAGTTGTCCAGGCTTGTCCTTTGCTACAAAAAGGATTGGGTCACCTTGCTGCACTTTATTTACTTTTGTTACTTGTTGCTCGTTACAATTTATCCTATCACAAAACTATCTGTTATCACTTATTTCAGTACTTGCAGAGAATACCTTGCTGAAAACCGCTTATCATTTCCTTCTGCTCCTCGTTGGGTTCGACACTCTTACTTATCGAAAGGACTACGATCCCCTATACTTGTGGGTCATCAGATGGCGACGCTCCATATTTGAGTCGGTCTTCTGATCTTCGATCCTCCTCGAGCTCGTCCTTCGGGACGGATTAGACGGAGCTCCAGTATTGATTCTTGGTGGCCCCTCGAGGCAGCAAGGTTATGGTTTCTCATTGTGCATACATCATGTGCTATGATGAGATTTGGTTCCAGGTTCTTTGGGAGGATTCAAGGGTTCAACAATGGCGATCGTGGCTCCATGGCACTGATCCTTATGGGACATGCACTAAGACTTCCCACTTCTTATGTTGAGAAACCACCTTTCCCTGTTAGAATGAAGGATCATGCTAAAGCTTCAACTATTGTCCGTAAAAGCAATATTAGAACTTATACACCTCCTGAGCAAGTCAAAGTAGAACCTAATATTGCTATTGTTAAAGATCTCTTGTCTGATAATATTGATGGGCATGTTATTCAATTCTATGGTGAAACTGTTAGAATTGCTAAACCCTGTGATAGAGATAAACATAGACCTGTGATAGGCGTGCCTGTTATTTATGTTAAAATAGGAGATCATTGTTATCATGGCTTATGTGATATGGGTGGTATTGATAGTGTTATACCCATTGACTTATACAAAGAAATTATGCATGATATTGCACCTGCTGAGTTAGAAGATATTGATGTTACAATTAAACTTGCCAATAGAGATACTATATCTGCAATAGGAATTGTTAGAGATGTTGAAGTCTTGTGTGGAAAAACCAAATATCCCGCTGATTTTCTTGTTCTTGGATCTCCACAAGATAGCTTTTGTCCCATTATATTTGGTAGACCCTTCTTGAATACTGTTAACGCTAAGATAGACTGCGAAAAGAATGTTGTTATTATTGGCTTGGATGATATGGTTCATGAGTTTAATTTCTCTAAATTTAGTAAACAACATCGTGAGGAAGAATTGCCTAGTAAAGATGAAATTATTGGTCTTGCTTCTATTGCCGTACCTCCTAGTGATCCTTTAGAACACTATTTGCTAGACCATGAAAATGATATGTTCATGAATGAAAGAAGGGAAATAGATGAAGTATTCTTCAAACAGGAACCTATTCTGCAACACAATTTGCCTGTTGAAATCCTAGGGGATCCTCCTCCACCCAAGGGTGATCCCGTGTCTGAGCTTAAACTGTTGCCTGGTAATCTTAAATATGCTTATCTTGATGAAAAGAAAATATATCCTGTCATTATTAGTGCTAACCTTTCAGAGCATGAAGAGGAAAGATTATTGAAAACTCTGAAGAAGCATCGTGCCGCTATTGGATATACTCTGGATGATCCTAAGGGCATCAGTCCCACTCTATGTCAACATAAAATAAATTTGGAAGCGAATGCCAAACCAGTTTGTGACCCTCAACGACGTTTGAATCCTAAAATGAAAGAAGTGGTAAGAAAAGAAATACTCAAGCTTCTGGAGGTAGGTATAATTTATCTGGTTGCTGATAGTCAGTGGGTAAGTGTTGTCCGTTGTGTCACTAAGAAAGGAGGTATTACTGTTGTCCCTAATGATAAAGATGAATTGATCCCGCAAAGAATTATCACAGGTTATAGGATGGTAATTTATTTCCGCAAATTAAATAAGGCTACTAAGAAAGATCATTACCCCTTACCTTTTATTGATCAAATGCTAGAAATATTATGCAAACATACACATTATTGCTTTCTAGATGGTTATTCTGGTTTCTCTCAAATACCTGTGTCGGCTAAAGATCAATCAAAGACTACTTTTACATGCCCTTTTGGTACTTTTGCTTATAGACGTATGGCTTTTGGTTTATCTAATGCACCTGCTACCTTTCAAAGATGCATGATGGCTATATTCTCTGACTTTTGCGAAAACATTTGTGAGGTTTTCATGGACGATTTTTCCGTCTATGGTTCCTCTTTTGATGATTGTTTGAGCAATCTTGCTCGAGTCTTGCAGAGATGTGAAGAAACTAATCTTGTCTTTAATTGGGAAAAGTGCCACTTTATGGTTAATGAAGGTATTGTCTTGGGGCACAAAGTTTCTGAAAGAGGTATTGAAGTTGATAAAGCCAAGGTTGATGCTATTGAAAAGATGCCATGTCCCAAGGACATCAAAGGTATAAGAAGTTTCCTTGGTCACACCGGATTTTATAGGAGGTTCATTAAGGACTTCTCAAAAAATCTCTCGGCCTCTGACTAATTTATTACAAAAAGATGTACCATTTGTCTTTGATGATGATTGTGTAGAAGCATTTGAAATACTTAAGAAAGCATTAGTCTCTGCACCTGTTGTTCAGCCACCTGATTGGAATTTACCCTTTGAAATTATGTGTGATGCTAGTGATTACGCTGTAGGTGCTGTTCTAGGGCAAAGAGTTGATAAGAAATTAAATGTTATCCATTATGCTAGTAAGACTCTAGACAATGCTCAAAGAAATTATGCTACTACTGAAAAGGAACTTTTAGCAGTTGTATTTGCTTGTGATAAGTTCAGACCCTATATTGTTGATTCTAAAGTAACTATTCACACAGATCATGCTGCTATTAAATATCTTATGGAAAAGAAAGATGTAAAGCCTAGACTTATTAGATGGGTTCTCTTGCTGCAAGAATTTGATTTGCATATTGTTGATAGAAAAGGAGCTGAGAACCCCGTTGCGGATAACTTATCTAGGTTAGAGAATGTTCTTGATGACCCACTACCTATTGATGATAGCTTTCCTGATGAACAATTAAATGTCATAAGCACTTTTCGTAGCACTCCATGGTATGCTGATTATGCTAATTATATTGTTGCTAAATTTATACCACCTAGCTTCACATACCAACAAAAGAAAAAGTTTTTCTATGACTTGCGACATTACTTTGGGATGACCCACATCTTTATAAAGAAGGAGTAGATGGTGTTATTAGACATTGTGTACCTGAGCATGAACAGGAACAGATCCTACGCAAGTGTCACTCCGAGGCTTATGGAGGACACCACGCTGAAGATAGAACTGCACATAAGGTATTGCAATCTGGTTTTTATTGGCCTACTCTCTTCAAGGATGCCCGTAAGTTTGTTTTGTCTTGCGAATGTCAAAGAATTGGTAATATTAGTAGACCTCAAGAAATGCCTATGAATTATTCGCTTGTTATTGAACCATTTGATGTTTGGGGCTTTGATTATATGGGACCTTTTCCCGCCTCTAATGGATATACACATATTTTAGTTGTTGTTGATTACGTTACTAAGTGGGTAGAAGCTATTCCAACTAGTAGTGCTGATCATAACACCTCTATCAAAATGCTTAAGGAAGTTATTTTTCTGAGGTTTGGAGTCCCTAGATATTTAATGACTGATGGTGGTTCACACTTTATTCATGGTGCTTTCCGTAAGATGCTTGCTAAATATGACGTTAATCATAGAATTGCATCTCCATATCACCCGCAGTCTAGTGGTCAGGTAGAATTGATCAATAGAGAGCTCAAATTAAATTTGCAAAAGACTGTTAATAGGTCTAGAAAGAATTGGTCCAAGAAACTGAATGACGCATTGTGGGCCTATAGAACTGCATACAAAAATCCTATGGGTATGTCTCCGTATAAAATGGTTTACGGAAAAGCATGTCACTTACCTCTCGAACTAGAACATAAGGCATATTGGGCTATTAAAGAGCTCAACTATGATTTCAAACTTGCCGGTGAGAAGAGGTTATTTGATATTAGCTCACTTGATGAATGGAGAACCCAAGCTTATGAAAATGCCAAGTTGTTTAAAGAAAAGGTTAAAAGATGGCATGACAAAAGGATACAAAAGCGTGAGTTTAATGTAGGTGATTATGTATTGCTATACAACTCTCGTTTAAGATTTTTTGCAGGAAAACTTCTCTGTAAATGGGAAGGTCCTTACGTTATCGAGGAGGAGAACCGTATTTTGAGGGGAATCATCGCCAAGAATATTACGCCAACAACAAAGAAGGAGAAATAATCACATGGTTATGGGCACTCCCCTTGGCAACTGCTAAGCTTGGGGGAGGTGCCCTGGTATCGTATCACCATCACAACTCCTATCTTTACCATTTTTCTTAGTTCGATCCTATTAGTAGTATCTTGATTTAGTAGAATAAAGTTGTCGGAGTAATGGGCCACGGGTAGGCTCACCCGAGTCCCAAGATTTATCAAGACTTTGGGCCAGCTCCGCCTGGCTGGGCCCCAAGCCAAAACTCCACCCTCTGGGGCCGGCTGGCTCAGCGGCCGGCTGCCAGAGGGCGGGCGACCCAAGACTATGGCGCTCCGAGCGGCCGGCTCCTGACAGCCGCCTTCCAGAGAGGACGGCAACGGGCAAGCGGCCACCTCACAACTACGGGGCGGCCAAGCTCCCATCGAGGGTACAAGTCAAAGCATGGCTACAGTGCGGAACTACGCCTGACACGTCCGAGACAAACGTGGCTACAGTGCTCCGTACAGACGGAGATCTCCGCACGACGGAGCATTGTGCCGTATCTACCCTGACATCGCTCCGGGCAGGCGGAGCCCTGTACCCCACGACGGCCTGTCGGTACGGCCTGCCAGAGGCGGGCCCTATCGGGCAGTGACCCCAAGGAAGACGGCGGAAGCTCAATCAGGCGGATTCAAGAGGAGCCAGCCTCCGGCAGGTGGCCGTCCCTTATCCCGACGCGAGCGCGCCATTAAGCTGATAAGACCAGGTGTGGCTACAGTGGCCTCCCACCAGGCGGCGGGACTGTAGCTGCGCCAAGATGACCAAGCTCCCATCACCAACGGCACGACTATAGTAAGCAGCCGCCAACCAGTCGGCGGGGCCCACCAGGCGGCGGGCCCCAACGATCGGCGGAGAAGCCGGAGGCTGGAGACACTGACAGCCGGGCCCAGCAGCTGGCCAGATTACTATTGTACCCCTAGGGGGTAGGCCTATATAAACCCCCCAGGCCACCCATGCAAAGGGTTCGACCCCATTAGAACTAGCCACCCCTTAGAGCAGGAAGAGAGCTAAGCCTTGCCTCTTTCTGCCTCTAGCATACAGCTCGAGGAGCACCATTGTATCACTCGTGCTTTAGTGATCATGCGGAGACCCCGCAGAGCAGGACTAGGGGTGTTATCTCCTAGGAGAGCCCCGAACCTGGGTAAAGTACACCGGCGTTTGTGTCTACGCCTTATCCCGCTTCCAGGCACCGGCAACGTTGTACTCGCTCCCACCATGATAAGCCATCCATTGGCATATGTCGCACCCAACCCCCGACATTTGGCGCCCACCGTGGGGCGAGGTGCACTGTCTCCCGGAGACCTGCTCTGGACGGGAACCATGTTCCTTCCTGGCGAGCGAAGCCAACCCAGCACGCCCGACGGTGTCAGCCTCGACGCGCTGCATGGCGTGGAGATCGCCTGCGCGACGAGTTGCCTCGCTGACCTCGTCGGCGAGATTGACCTCTCCCACGAGCCGGCCTCCGACGCAGGCACAAGATGCCCTGAGAGCCGCCTCGTCAGCCTCCTCGACCAGCTCCATGTCACCAGCGAGCCTGCTGTGGACCTAGAGTCCGTTGGCTCGACCGATCCAATGATCGTCGACTCCGATACGGCATCGCTCGACGCATTTCCCACCAACGTGGTGGTCTACGACGAGCCGCCTCCTCGCGAGTACAGCGGCGGGAGTACCGTCACAGAGGTGCTCGTCATCAACAGCGAGGAGCACTCGGACGGGCGTGCTCAAGATCCCCTCGAGGCCACACTGCGCAACCTTACGGCGCCCATTCCCGAGGGCGCATATGCTGAGGTGCTGGAGGCACGCCGCCTTCAGCTTATCGAGAGTGCTGGCCGCCTGGCCAGCTTGCGCTGTCTGTCGGACGCCTATCGACGCGAGATGTACCGGGCCGTAGGCGGCACGCCGGCTCCTTGGGGCCTAGCCGCCTCGGCGCAGTTCGGCAGCGTGGCGCGACCATCGCCACCATGTTCGAGGCGGAGCGCCCCGTCTACGCCACGCCTGCAAAGAACATCCGGGCCGCCGAGGTGGTAACGGATGAGCTGAACAAATACAACGGCGACGAACTCCGACACATGACGGAGCGAGTCCAACAGCTCCTGGACGCGGCTGCCGCACAACATGAGGCCGCCTGCCGCGCTGAAGACCCAGCCGGCCGAAACAACGAGCCGCCCCCACGCAGAGATCATGGGGCGACCTCCCGGACATCGGCTGGTGGCGCCCGCGGAGGAAAGGCCAACGAGCCGTCAGCTACCCGCAGTCGAACACGCATATCCATCGAGCAGGACGAGGAAGGCCGCCCTCGTGCAGTAGAGCGGCGAGGCGACCTGCCGCCTCGTGGAGCAAGATACCCCACTCCGCCTCCCGTCACGCACCCGACACTCGGCGACCACCTTGGCCGCCGAGAGGGGGTCGGAGAGAACGATGCTCGCCACCGGATCGATCGTCTCAACCGATCCCTGGCGCTTGAAGAAGAAGATGCACTGGGCCCGCCCTGCTTCGGCCCCCAAATCCGCGATGAGCCCTTCCCCAAAGGGTTCACCCTCCCATGAGACACACCCAAATACACCGGCTCCGTGAAGCCGGAGGACTGGCTGGTCGACTTTTCCACGGCCGTCAGCATAGCAAACGACAACAAGCGCGTTGCAGTGAAGTACGTCCCGCTCATGCTTCAAGGCACTGCTCGGACGTGGCTCAACAGCCTGAAGCCCGGCAGCATCAACAGCTGGGCTGATTTCACCGAGGTCTTCATCCGCAACTTCACCAGCACTTACAAGCGGGCCCCCAAGCCCCGACAGCTCTCTTTATGCGTCCAACGGCCCACAGAGTCAACTCGCGACTACCTCACGCGTTGGACCGAGTTGCGCAATTCCTGCGAGGGCGTGCACGAGGTGCAGGCGATCGAGTACTTCACTGCCGGGTGCCGAGAGGGCACCCTCCTCAAGCACCGCCTCCTCTACGACGAGCCCGAGCCCCTCGATGAGCTACTGGTCATCGCTGACAAGCACGCCATGGCCGACTCCTCCTTGAAGGCGAAAATCCTGGTTGACGCGTCCGGCAAGGTGGCACCTCAAGCGCCTCGGACTCCGACTGGTGACACCAGTCGGCGACAGCAACCAAGTGATAACAAGCGAAAGGCCACCCAGCCGGCTTCCACTAGCCAGCAGGTGGCGACGATCGAGGATCAGCAGCCGGAAGGGCAGCCAGCCCCCAAGCGGCAGAAGGGCGGCAAGTCCAATTGGTTGCCCGCCTTCTCTTACGAGCAAACCTTAGATGCACCCTGCAAGTTCCACAACGGTGCGAAGCCCTCCAACCACACCACTCGGAAGTGCCACTGGCTCACCAGAATTGCCAAGGGAGATGGACTCCTGCCTCCTCCACCTGCCGGACCGCCGCCTCCTCAGCCCCAGCAGCCGGCGGCCCGACCAGTCGGCGCCATCCAAGACGAGTACCCGGAAGAACACGGGGCCTATGTTGTGTTTACCAGCATGGCCGACGACAGACGCAACAGACGACAACAACAACAAGAAGTGCAAGCAGTGGCCTCCAACACTCCAGAGTTCATGCATTGGTCTGAGAAGTCTATCAGTTGGAGCCGGGCCAACCACCCAGAAGTGATGCCTTCCCCTGGTTCATATGCCCTGGTCGTAGAAGCGACCCTTGCAACAGAGAGGCGAGCAGCCCGTTTCTCCAGAGTCCTGATAGATGGCGGCAGCACCATCAACATCCCGTATCATGATACGATGGAGAAGTTGGGAATCAAGCAGAAGCAACTCGTCCCCAGTCGGACTGTATTCCATGACATAGTCCCTGGCCTTTCCTGCTCACCAATCGACAAGACCCAGATTGATGTCCTCTTCGGGGACAAGAATCACTTTCGCCGAGAGCCAGTTTGGTTTGAAGTGGTGGACCTTCAGAGCCCCTACCATGCACTGCTGGGCCGGCCTGCTCTAGCCAAATTCATGGTGGTCCCCCACTACACCTACCTCAATATGAAGATGCCGAGTACAAGGGAATCCTGACAGTAGCCGGAGACTACAAGAAGTCGGTCGCTTGCGCCACAGATAGCAGCCGGCTGGCCGAGTCCCTCGTGATTGCAGCCGAGAAGCGGCTCCTTGACCGGGTGGTGGCGTTGGCAGGCAAGAAGCCGGAAATGTCACCCACACCTCAGGAGTCGGAAGCTGAGGGCTCGTTCAAGCCGGCCAAAGAAACAAAGAAAATACCCTTGGACCCAGAGCACCCGGAGAGGCACGCTGTCGTAGGCACAGGACTTGACAGCAAATAGGAAGGCGAGCTCGTCGATTTCCTCCATGAGAATCGGGACATCTTCGCATGGTCCCCCAAAGACATGCCGGGTGTTCCGACGGATTTCGCCGAGCACAAGCTACATGTCCGACCTGACGCCAAGCCGGTCAGGCAGCCCTTGTGCCGCCTGTCAGAAGAGAAGAGAAGAGTTGTCGAAGAAGAGATAGCGCGGCTCCTAGCAGCCGGATTCATCATGGAAGTGTTCTTTCCAGAATGGCTGGCCAACCCGGTCCTAGTGTTGATAAAGAACAAGCAGTGGCGCATGTGCATTGACTACACCAGCCTCAACAAAGCCTGCCCCAAAGATCCCTTTGCTCCACAGCCGGATGATCGACTCCACAGCCTAATGCGAGCCGGATGCGAGCTGTTGAGTTTCTTGGATGCATACTTAGGTTATCACCAGATAAAACTGAACCCGGCCGACAGGCTGAAGACCGCCTTCGTCACGCCGTTTGGATCCTTCTGCTACCTGACCATGACGTTCGGCTTGAGAAATGCCGGCGCCACGTTTCAGCGTTGCATGCAGAAGTGCCTCCTCAAGCAACTCGGTAGAAATGCCCATCTATATGTGGATGATGTGGTGGTGAAGACGGAGAAGCATGGCACACTGCTGGAGGACCTCAAGGAGATCTTCGAGAATTTGCACCGATTCTAGATCAAGCTCAACCCGGAGAAATGTGTCTTTGGAGTACCAGCCGGCCAGCTTCTTGGTTTCCTGGTCTCAGAGCGCGACATAGAGTGCAATCCCGTCAAGATCAAGGCAATTGAGATGATGAAAGTGCCCACGCGACTGCTGGACGTGCAGAAATTCACCGGCTGCCTGGCGTCAGTCAGCCGTTTCATCAGTCGGCTGGGCGAGAAGGCTCTCCCCCTATACCAACTCATGAAGAAGACCACCTTTTGCGAGTGGAACGACAAGGCAGACGAAGCATTTCTTCAACTCAAGAAGATGTTGGCAACCCCGCCTGTCTTGGCGGCTCTGACTGAGAAGGAGCCCATGCTCCTCTACATTGCAGCCACCAGTCGGGTTGTCAGCATAGTCATGGTAGTAGAGCGCAAGGAGAAGGACAAAGCATTGCCTGTCCAGAGACCGGTGTATTACTTGAGTGAAGTGTTGTCTGCCTCCAAGCAAAACTACCCTCACTACCAGAAGATGTGTTACGGCGTGCATTTTGCCGCCAAGAAGCTGAAGCCTTACTTTCAAGAGCACCCGATAACTGTCGTCTGCACAACCCCGCTTGCTGAGATCATTGGAAGCCGGGATGCTTCTGGCCGAGTGGCCGAATGGCCTATTGATCTGGCCCCTTATACCATCTACTACCAGCCTCGCACCGCCATCAAATCACAGGTGTTGGCCGACTTCCTCGTCGATTGGGCCGAGACCCAATATTTTCCGCCTGCACCAGACTCCACTCATTGGCGGATGCATTTTGATGGTTCAAAAATGTGCATTGGTCTGGGAGCCGGCGTCGTCCTCACCTCTCACAAGGGTGACAAGCTCAAATACGTACTGCAAGTCCACTTCGCCGCCTCCAACAATGTAGCAGAATATGAGGCACTCATACACGGGCTCCTGCTTGCCAAGGAACTCGGCATTCGCCGGATCCTGTGCTATGGTGACTCCGACTTGGTGGTCCAGCAGTCATCAGGCGACTGGGACGCCAAGGATGCAAACATGGCGAGCTACCGCTTCCTCGTGCAGCAACTCAGCGGATACTTTGATGGGTGCGAGTTCCTTCACGTGCCAAGGAATGACAACGAGCAAGCAGATGCCTTGGCACAGATTGGCTCCACCCGACAAGCAATACCAGCCGGCGTTGCCCTACGTCGGCTTCTGAAGACGTTTGTTAAGTCGTCTCCTGATTCAGACTCCATCTTTGTGCCCCCCCCGAAGCAGTCGGATTCGACTTGGCGACCCTAGAGGCCGGCACAAGGGTTTCGACAGGCGGCCCGGGGACTGCTACAGCCGCGCCCGGCCCGGGGACTTCAGAACCTGGCCCGGGGACTTCGGAGCCCGGCCCGGGGACTTCACCAGTCGGCCCGAGGACTTCTTCAGCGCAGCAGGCGCAAGCAACCGCCAACCCACCGCCTCCCGGCCCAACCGCCCTCGTACAAGTTGCAGAGGTCGCAGTCGAAGAAATTGCGGCGCCCTCATGGGCTCAGCCAATCCTCAACTTCCTGGTGAATAAAGAGCTGCCAACCGATGAAATCATAGCCCGACAAGTACAGAGGCGAGCTACAGCTTACACCATAGTCAACAAAGAGCTGGTACGACGAAGCATCACAGGAGTCTATCAGCGGTGTGTGGAGTCGGACCAAGGCCAAGCAATACTCAGAGATATCCATCAGGGCGAGTGCGGCCACCACGCAGCTTCAAGAGCATTGGTGGCGAAAGCTTTCCACCACGGGTTCTGCTGGCCGACTGCCCTGGAAGAGGCCAAAGAGCTGGTTTAGAAGTGTAGAGGGTGCCAGCGGTTCCGTTCCAAGCCACACCAGCCGGCTTCTGCACTCAAGACCATTCCCATAGCCTGGCCCTTTGTTGTGTGGGGATTGGATATGGTGGGACCATTCAAGACGGCCCGCGGTGGCATGACTCACTTGCTGGTTGCGGTGGACAAGTTTACCAAGTGGATAGAGGCAAAACCAATCAAGAACCTGAATGGGCCGACTGTCGTGACCCTCATCGCCGACATCACCACGCGGTACGGCATCCCACACAGCATCATCACCGACAACGGCACCAACTTCGCCAAGGGAGCCTTGGCTCATTTCTGCGCAACACAGGGCATCCGCCTGGACTTAGCGTCTGTTGCCCACCACAGTCAAATGGCCAGGTGGAACGCGCAAACGGCCTCATTTTGTCTGGCCTCAAGCCCCGACTGGTCGAGCCTCTGGAGGGTTCGGCCGGCTGTTGGCTCGACGAGCTGCCGGCCGTCCTTTGGAGCCTGCGCACAACTCCAAACAAGTCAATGGGCTTCACGCCCTTCTTCCTCGTCTACGGTGCCGAAGCCGTCATCCCGACGGATATTGAATTCGACTCCCCAAGAGTCACCATGTACACCGAGGCGGACGCCAAGGAAGCGCGAAAAGATGGTGTCGACTTGCTGGAGGAAGGCCGACTGTTGGCACTCAGACGGTCGGCCATCTACCAGCAGAGTCTGCACCGATACTACAACTGCAAGGTGAAACCAAGATCCTTCCTGGAGGGAGACCTTGTGCTCCGGCTGATCCAGCGAACAGCCGGACAGCACAAGCTCTCGGCACCTTGGGAAGTCCCTTTCATCATCAGTAAGGTACTGGGCAACGATGCCTACTATCTGATCGATGCCCAGAAGCCCAGAGCGCGTAAGAGGGATGATTCAGGCAAAGAGACGAAAAGGCCATGGAACACAAACCTCCTCCGAAGGTTTTACAGTGGAAAGCAGTATGTATCACGCTACCTTTTGTACTATGTATAAAGACTCCGGGTCCCCCGAGAAGAGCTCGGGGACTGCGCTCTTTTTATCTATATGATAAGTGTCATGCCTATGAGAATGTATACTCTATTTTTTCTTCCTCCTGGCACCGGGTTCGACCAGTCGGCCCGGAGCCTCGCCGCCTTCTACAATACGCCGCCTCCTGCAGCCGGACAAGTACTATGCCGGCACCAAAAACTTCCTTTGTTAGAAGCCACAGCTCGCAAGGCGGCTGTTAGGCGGGCAAAGGTTGCAAAGAAGTTCCCCACACGAAAAAATGACTAAGGAGGGAAGCCCATATAGTAGAAGGCGGCATCGCACCTAGTCGTCTGGCCACTTGGCAGCCAGACGATCGACCTCTACCTTACTACCCAAAGCTCCGATTGGCTAAGTCCTAGCCCCCCTCACAAACATCTAGAATGCTCAAACCAGCCAAGGTCCACAGAGCGGCCGCCTGGCTGGTGAAAGCAAAGCCAATAGGTCGGCGGCAAAGGAAAAAACCAAGGAGAAAAAGGAAAAAAGATTGGAGGTCGGCACAGCAGGCATAAGCAGTGATAAAATATTTACATGGATAAAAGGCCTCTGGCCAACATTCAAACAGAGTTTGATATACACCCCGAGGGTGGAATTGTGCGAATTTAACAAAATGTTTAGAGCACTAAACAGAAGGCAGATAAAACCCTAAGGGGCAATAGAAGACTCCGGCTGGGCGGCACCGGTTGGCGCAATAGAAGGCTCCGGCTGGGCGGCACCGCCTGGCGCGGCAGAAGGATCCGGCTGGACGGGGCAGGATGGCATAGACAAGGACTCCGGCTGGATGCTGGAGTCGGCTGCACCACCTGGTGCAGCAGGCGGCTTCGTCTGAGGAGAGGGATCGGCAGCAGCAGGCGGGACGACGGAGGACTGGAGGACGGAGTCGATGGCGTCCGTCGGAGGAACGGGCGGCGGCTCCACCCCCACTTCGGCGCCTCCGATAGCGGGCGGCACCTCGTGCGTGGCTCATTGCTTGAGGCCCGGTCAGGCTGGGGCTGACCGTCCGCCCCGACCTCCAGCATATCGATGTCGCTCTCCTTGTCTTCCTCCTCCTCCTCCTTTCCTTCCTCCTCCCCGTCTTCCCCTTCGTTGCTGGAGTCGATGACTTCAGCGGAATCTTCGTTGTCCTCCGGGTTCAGCCCGATCCACTCATGCGGAGCTTCGCCGCCTTCCTCGACCACCTCCGGCACAAAGACACTGGTGTCGGTGAAGTCGGTGATCGCCGCCGCCCTGTTGACGAGCTTGGCTTCCACCGCCGCCAGCTCCTCCCGCGCCTCCAGCCGGAACGTGGCTAACTGGGCTAGATCCAGCCCAGGGCACCATGCCTTGACAAATTCCAAGGCCCGGCTCGCTCCTGCCCGGGATGCTGAGCCCCTCCAGGCCTCCAAGCGGCCGGCCGCCACCTCCAGCCAGTCGACAGTCCTACTTGGGGTGCGTGGAGCCGGCAGGCCGGGCCAGAGGGCGGAGACCGCCTGGGCTCTGGCGCGCTGGAGGCGGCGCAGCAGGCGGTGGGCAGGCCGAAGCCGGGCCTGAATGTTGAGGACCTGTTCGCCAAGAGTCTGCGGGGCATCTGCGGCGATCTATGCACCTCCTGCTCTTCGCTCCTCGCGCTGGGCCTCGATCATTTGGATCGCGGCTACGGAATGGCCCGGTAAGAAGTTTGTACGGGCAGAAGAAGAAAAAGGCCAAGACCATAATCAAGGATCGGCTGCTCAAAGTAAGAAATCAGGGGAGCAAGGCTTACCATCGACCAAGTCTTCGATGCTGCTGAAGCAGGCCGTCACCTGGGCCTCCTTGTCTGCCCAGGCAGAGCGTTCGAGCTCGAACTCGACAAGGAGGCTAGTCTCTGGCGTCTCCGCCTTTAGCTGGGCCGCCTTGAGGGTTTCCGCCTGTTCAGCAAGCTGGGCGACCAGGCGGTCCCGCTCCTCCGCCAGCTTGCTGCTGCAGGGCGGCATTAGCCTCTGAAGAAAGAGGGAGGAGCAAAAGGCATCAGTCAAGCAGAAATGACAAAGGAAAGAAACGACCGAGGAGATTCGGCCCGACTGCTCAGCAGTCGGCCCGAACCTCGGGGACTACAGCCCGCGGGCGCGCCAGCGCGCCCCCGCGGAAAAGAAGTAGTCGACAAGGGAAAAAGAACAGCTGAGGAGATTCGGCCTGACTGCTCAGCAGTCGGCCCGAACCTCGGGGACTACAGCCCGCGGGTGCGCCAGCACGCCCCCGCGAAGCAAGGAGACAGAAACTTACACCGGCTTTCAGCAAGATGGGCCTACTGCACCTCCAGCTCCTGAACCTTGGAGTTGTAGGCGGTCGCGCGAAGGTTGTGATAATCATGCAGAAGAAACATCAAAACAAAATCAGCAATCGACAATTACAAGTTAAAGTTCCGACCCGCCTGCTCAGCAGCCGGCCCAGAACTTGGGGACTACACCCAGTGGGTGCGCTTGCGCGCCCCCACGAAAGAAGCAAAGAAGATCATTTGAAGAAAAAACCGAAACACGGTTTACCCGGATGGTGGTGCGCGACTCCAAGTAGGCCTCGTTGAAGCGCTTGAGTGCCACCGCCTTCGCCCGGAGCTTGGCCTGGACGTCAAGAGACGCCTCATTCAGGGCACTAGTTCCGCCCCCGTGTACCCAGCCCACGGGCTCGGCACTAGTCGCCTCGGTGTCAAGGGCCGACGAGCTCGAGGCGCCGATCTCCTGCGGCCGCGGCACCGAGGCCGCCTTCTCTAGATAGCGGCGCGTGGGAATGCGGACCGCAGGAACCAGGACTATTGCCACCGTAGTCCCGACCGGTGGCACCGGTGGTGCCACTGGCTGTTCGTCCCGGCTCGCTGGCTGGCGGAGGCGGCGGCGGGGGCGGCGGCACAAAGATGTCCGGCATGGCTACGTTGCCGCCCCTCGCTCCTGGATCGGGTGATCTCCGCCGGCTCCTCTGGCCATCGCCTCAAAATCAGGTGGAGGCGACGCAGTATTCAGAGGGGTCACAAGTAGTGGCTCTTGGTGGCGGGCGGCCTCCGCAAGCCGCTCCTTCTCTGCGGCCTGGGCTTCTGCCTGCGCCAGCGCCCTCTCGGCAGACGCGGCAGACAAGGCCGCCTACTCCTGGGCCAGGTAGTCGGCCTCCGCCTCCTCGCACGCCTCCCGCGCATTCCGCTTTGTCGCCTCCCAGAAGTCGGCGGCCGGGTCGATGCGCCGGCTCGTCGAGGAGGCCGCTGCGGACCCGAGGACCGAGCCGGCGCCCGATTTCTCGAGGGTTAGCGGGGCCCTAGAAGAAGAAGACAAGTAAGAAGATTTTCACGCCAAATTAATGAAAAAACAAGGAGTAAGGAAATGGTGCTTACGCCGACACCATGACGGGCACCTTCGGCTGCCTCTGATACTGGGCCGCCTTGGCCGCGGTCTCTCTCTGCCTGGTCGCCGCAGCCGGGTTCTTGGGCTTCTTTGGGGCACTGCCGAATAGGGTCGAGCCTTGTTTCCGCTTGCTCTTACCGCTTGAGGCAGGCGGCCCAGAAGAGGGGCCGGCGCCGGTGGTGGCGGAGCTCCGGGCAGAGCGCGGCTCGTCTTCATCTTCATCTTCACCGTCATCAGGCCAAGCCTCCATGCCGCCGCCTCCCTCGGAGCCGCCTGCTCCACTACCGCCGTCCGCTCTGCCATCGCCGCCTGTCGCGTCGTCGACCAGGGCGGCCGCCCCCACGTCGGGGTCGTCCATGTCGCTCTTCGCCCTATCCGCCTGGAGGTTATCACCCAGCCCCAGGAGGGCGGCCATTGCCTCGGACATATAAATCTACAACCAAGAAGGAATCAAGTCTTGAAGGGCGGCGCCATAAAGGGAAAGAAAGCAGAAACAAACAGTTCAAAGGACAAAGGGAAGAAACTTACAACAAGAGGCGGGTTGTGGCGAGAGTACGGCCGCTTCCCGTACCGCCACTCCTTCTCCGACATCTTGAGGTCGGAGATCTCGTTCACCATCCGCGAGACTTCAGCAGGCGGCATCCCCTTCGTGCACAGCTGGCACGGATCGCGGTGCCTGCCCATCCAGAAGATCGGGTGAGGGTGGCTCTGGAGCGGGAGGACCCGGCGCTCCACGAAGGCGACAAGGAGGTCGGAGGCCACAAGGCCCTCCGACTCCTGGAGCACTCGGAGTCGACCGATGGCGGCCGCCGCGTCCGCAGACACCGACTTCGGCTTGTACTTCCAGGAGACGCGAGCTCCGGTGGGGGGGCCGGTCTTGTAGGCCGGCAGGTTGAGGAGGTTGGCAGCAGGGTCCACATTCTCGACGTAGAAATAGGACTGCTGCCACATCTTCACCGACTGCGCCAGCTTGATGAAGGGGAAGGCGTTTCGCTGCGCCGGCCGGCGCACAGCGACGAAGCCCCTGCACTCGGCCGCCGTCTCCTTGGCGGAGGTGCCGAGCTTTCCATAGAAGAATGCTCCCCACAGCTTGATGGTGGGGAGGATGCCAAGGTAGCCCTCGCACGCCGTGACGAAGGCGGAGAGCAAGGTCACGGCATTGGGTGTGAGATGGTGAGGTTGAAGGTTGTAGAAGTTGAGGAAGGTGCGGAAGAAGTCGCTTGCCGGGAGGCCGAAGCCCCGCAGGAAATGCGAGTGGAAGACGACCTGCTTGCCTTCCTGCAGCGCTGGTGAGATCTCTGTCTCCGGCGGCACCCGCGCCTTGACGAAGGCCGCGCTGGGCATCCGGTGCATGTCGCGGAGGAAGGTGATGTGATCCTCGATCACGGTTGACCCATCCTAGTCACCCATGTCTCCGGCTGGCGGAGTGGAGGGGCGCGTCGGCGACAAGCTACGGCGGCAGTGCTACGGCAGCAGCAGCAGAGGCTAAGATGAGAAGAAGAAGAGTGGGAGGGGGCGCATGAGCTTTGCCGCACCTCTCCCCCCTCCCTACTTATAGCGCCCGGGCTATGTAGCCGAGGGGGCGGGACGTGGGGTCGTGGGATTAACTGCGCCCACGTCCCCATGACCCCCGTCTCCTGCGCGCATTTACCCCGTCGTGAATGGTCGTGGGGATGGCAACCGCCCTCTCCAGCGCAGTGAATCCGCCCGATTGCCGAGGTGCGGTAGTGGCGGGCCCGGCCCGGTGTCATGTCCCGTCCAGGACGTGGGGTGGCAGGCTTGCTAGGCTGACGTGCGCCGCGTGGTGCGCCCGCGGCGGGCGGCTTCCTGGGAAGCTTAACAGGCACGCCACTTGTTTCCCGCCTTGAAGTTCAGAAACAACCATATGGCTCCGATTGGGCGAGACCAGCTTGAGCAGTCGGCTGGCCGCAAGACGGATCGACGTTCTCCCAGAGCTCGGTGAGGGGGGAAGCCGTTGAGACTTCACGGCCCCTCGACCACGACGCATCACCGGCTTCGGGGACTACTGCCGGAGTAATGGGCCACGGGTAGGCTCACCCGAGTCCCAAGATTTATCAAGACTTTGGGCCAGCTCTGCCTGGCTGGGCCCCAAGCCAAAACTCCGCCCTCTGGGGCCGGCTGGCTCAGCAGCCGGCTGCCAGAGGGCAGGTGACCCAAGACTATGGTGCTCCGAGCGGCCGGCTCCTGACGGCCGCCTTCCAGAGAGGACGGCAATGGGCAAGCGGCCACCTCACAACTACGGGGCGGCCAAGCTCCCATCAAGGGTACAAGTCAAAGCATGGCTACAGTGCGGAACTACGCCTCACACGTCCGAGACAAGCGTGGCTACAGTGCTCCGTACAGACGGAGATCTCCGCACGACGGAGCACTGTGCCGTATCTACCCTGATGTTGCTCCGGGTACGCGGAGCCCTGTACCCCATGACGGCCTATCGGTACGTCCTGCCAGAGGCGGGCCCTATCGGGCAGTGACCCCAAGGAAGACGGTGGAAGCTCAATCAGGCAGATTCAAGAGGAGCCAGCCTCCGGCAGGCGGCCGTCCCTTATCCCGAGGCGAGCGTGCCATTAAGCTGATAAGACCAGGTGCGGTTACAATGGCCTCCCGCCAGGCGGCGGGACTATAGCCACGCAAAGATGACCAAGCTCCTGTCACCAACGGCACGGCTACAGTAAGCAGCCGCCAACCAGTCGGCGGGGCCCACCAGGCGGCGGGCCCAAGTGGTTGGTGGAGAAGCCGGAGGCTGGAGACACTGACAGCCGGGCCCAGCAGCCGGCCAGATTACTATTGTACCCCTGGGGGGTAGGCCTATATAAACCCTTCAGGCCACCCATGCAAAGGGTTCGACCCCATTAGAACTAGCCACCACTTAGAGCAGGAAGAGAGTTAAGCCTTGCCTCCTTCTACCTCTAGCATACATCTCAAGGAGCACCATCGTATCACTCGGGCCTTAGTGATCATGCGGAGACCCCGTAGAGCAGGACTAGAAGTGTTATCTCCTAGGAGAGCCCCGAACCTGGGTAAAGTACGCCGGCGTTCGTGTCTACGCCTTATCCCGCTTCCAGGCACCGGCGACGTTCTACTCGCTCCCACCATGATAAGCCATCCATTGGCATATGTCGCACCCAACCCCCGACAAAAGTCATGGCAAGATCTAGTTTTGAGTTTTGCTTTATGATCCTTCTCTGTAATCGAGTCCGTGAGCTATATAATAAAGATTAGTGTTGAGTCAAGGGCCTGATTATTTTGCCATGATCTTGGGTGATTAGAAGAAAAAGAATAAAAAGAATCAAAGAGTTCATATTGATCTTATTGAAAGTAATGACTTCACATAGAAAGAGTATGATGATTAAAAGTTGTTGGGAGTTGGCAAATATAGCTTTGGTCATCATTGCAATTAATAGGAAGTAATAAGGAAAGAGAGGTTTCACAAATAGATATATTATCATTGACATCTTTTATGATTGGGAGCACTCATTAAAATATGACATGCTAAAGAGTTGATGTTGGACAAGAAAGACAACATAATGAGTTATGTTTTCTTACATCTGAGATAAAGTATGTTGTCATGGATCCTCTACCATGTTGAGCTTGCCTTTCCCCCTCATGCTAGCCAAATTCTCAGCACCAAGTAGAAATACTACTTGTGCTTCCAAATACCCTTAAACCAGTTTTGCCATGAGAGTCCACCATATCTACCTATGGATTGAGTAAGATCCTTCAGTAAGTTGTCATCGGTGCAAGCAATAAAAATTGCTCTCTAAATATGCATGACTTATTAGTGCAGAGAAATAAACTTTGTACGAACTTGTTGTGGACACAATAAAAGCGACGGATTGCATAATAAAGGTCCACGTACAAGGGGCAATATAAAGTGACGTTCTTTTGCATTAACATTTTGTGCATCAACCCTAAACGCGCATGACAACCTTTGCTTACCTCTGCGAAGAGGGCAATCTCCATCAACATCTTCACTAGCACCATCTCATCTCCAAACCCTAGTTCATCTCTTGTATCCAATTCTTGTCTCCAAGTCCGGGATTGGTGCTAGTAGGTTGCTAGTAGTGTTGATTACTCCTTGTAGTTGATGCTAGTTGGTTTATTTGGTGGCAGATCATATGTTCAGATCCTTTATGCACATTATTACCCCTCTGATTATGAACATGAATATGCTTTGTGAGTAATTACATTTGTTCCTGAGGACAAGGGAGAAATCTTGCTATTAGTAGTCATGTGAATTTGGTATTCGTTCGATATTTTGATAAGATGTATGTTGTCTAACCTCTAGTGGTGTTATGTGAACGTTGACTACATAACACTTCACCATTCTTTGGGCCTAGAGGAAGGCATTGGGAAGTAATAAGTAGATGATGGGTTGCTAGAGTGACAGAAGCTTAAACCTTACTTGCTTCGTAAGGGGCTGATTTGGATCCATATGTTTCATCCTATGGTTAGGTTTACCTTAATACTTTTGTTGTAGTTGCGGATGCTTGTAATAGAGGTTAATCATAAGTGGGATGCTTGTTCAAGTAAGAACAGCACCCAAGCACCGGTCCACCCACATATCAAATCATCAAAGTACCGAACGCGAATCATATGAGCGTGATGAAAACTAGCTTGACGATATTCCCATGTGTCCTCGGGAGCGCTTTTCCTATTATAAGAGTTGTCCAGGCTTGTCCTTTGCTACAAAAAGGATTGGGCCACCTTGCTGCACTTTATTTACTTTTGTTACTTGTTGCTCGTTACAATTTATCCTATCACAAAACTATCTGTTATCACTTATTTCAGTACTTGCAGAGAATACCTTGCTGAAAACCGCTTATCATTTCCTTCTGCTCCTCGTTGGGTTCGACACTCTTACTTATCGAAAGGACTACGATCCCCTATACTTGTGGGTCATCAGATGGCGACGCTCCATATTTGAGTCGGTCTTCTGATCTTCGATCCTCCTCGAGATCGTCCTTCGGGACGGATTAGATGGAGCTCCAGTATTGATTCTTGGTGGCCCCTCGAGGCAGCGAGGTTATGGTTTCTCATTGTGCATACAGTATGTGCTACGATGTGGTTTGGTGTCAGGATCTTTGGGCGGATTCAAGGGTTCAACGATGGCGATCGTGGCTCCATGGCACTGATCCTTATGGGACATGCACTAAGACTTCCTGACTGTCATCGACAAGGTTAGGTTGGCGCCGAAAAGCGAGACACAACAGTGACGCGTCGACAGCTCGTTTTGATACAGAAATTGATCATTGTCAGGTGGTTCAAGACCTCAATGTAATTATTATTATATTTAGAATATTTTGTGGTTTTGATGAATATTTATAACAAATCTGAGTTCTTTTAAAAAAAATGTCGGTGACGACGGAGTTACAAGAAACGAAAACTTTATGTTGGTGAAGTTCCCTGGGAGGGCATGCAAAACGAACGTTGTTATGGCAATTTACGTCATTGTGAGGATGATAACTATTTTACCAAGAACAGCAAATCCTGGAGAAAATCTGAACTGAAGCGGATTTGCTATGTTTGCTAACAAAATTTGACATCCTCCGCCAACAAAAAATGACATGAAAAACGTTCACATTTATCATGCTCCCGAGCGAACGTTCGCTGGCTAAGTCGGTCCCACAAGAAACTGTACTCCGTCCTTCCCCGTTGGTTCTTCTCAAAGTCGCCGCCGCCGCCTTCTCCCACAAACCTAACTAATCGATGAGTTTGTCTTCATAAAGAATCTACTCATAAATGTCGTTTTATGCAGCACACTGCCGATCGAGGTTGGTTGGTTGATCAATGATCTGGACGGCCGACGGCCGATGGCTTTCCGACGGTTAGTGCATCTGGTGACGAACGACGCCCGCAGCACCTACTCCCTGCGCCGCATCTATTAGAATAGAGTACATAGGGATAGATGATGATGTTTAAATCGTTTCTGTTTCTATCTCTTCTTATGTTCTTCTTCTCCAAGTTGTATCGATCTCTTGTTGTAATCTGGAAGAATCCTAGCGATATTCCAAACCTTGTAAGCCACGACAACTATTCTATAAATACACATGCGGTCTGAGCAAAGGGTTCAACGCTTCCTATCAAATCTTATATGGTCATTAGAGCCCTTCCTCTCGTACGTCTAGCCTTCCTGAGAGATCGATCTAGTTGATCGAGAGAGAAACCTGAAACCTATCCAGAGAGACTCGTCGAGAGAGAATCATGTCAGGCACCAACGCCAGCATCGCTGCTTCCACCATCGCCGCCACCAACACCGCCTTGATTGGATCCACCATGAGCACCTTGTCCACCCAATCTGCGCCTTCCATCTATGCATCTTCTTCCACCTCCAGTAGCGCTTCCTCTCTCGGGTCTCCTCCATCTGAGAAGCTCACGAGGACAAATTTCCTCCTCCGGAAGGCCATCGTGCTACCCCAAATCAAGGGAGCACAGATGGAACACTTCCTTGACGCCGCAAGCCCGGCGCCCCCTCCTACCATCACCATCACCAAAGAAGGGAAGGAGGAGCAGGTCTTCAACTATGCCCGGTCGATCTGGTACACCCAGCAGCAACAGGTACAAGGATACCTTATGGGGTCTCTTTCACGAGAGGTTCTTGCGCAGGTCACTACTCTTCAGATGCCGATCGAGGTGTGGAGTGCCATCCACGCCTCCTTCGCTGCCTAGACGCAAGCGCAGATCGTCAACACCCGCATCGCCCTCGCCAATCTCCACAAAGGAGGCATGGGCATGTCCGAGTATCTAGCGAAGATCAAGGCCTTTGCCGATGAGTTCACCTGCACTGGTGATCCCCTCTCTGAAGGAGAGATAACCTCCTATGTGCTCAAAGGGCTGGACATCGAGTATAACCCATTGATCTCAACCCTAGCTGCACGTATCGAACCGGTGACCGTCCAGGAGCTCTACAACCAGTTGCTAAGCTTTGAAGCTCGTATGAATCTTCTACAAGGTAATAATGTCTGCCAGTCATCGATTAATTCCCTCACACGTGGTCGTGGCACTGGAGGCCGAGGCCGTGGTCACCGCGGTCACCAGCAGGGACACGGACGCGGCAACAGCAACAACAGCGGGCGTGGGCGTGCCAACAACACTGGCCCACGTCCCTCAGGCGCCTCCTACTCCAACACCAGGCCACAGTGCCAGCTTTGCAAGAAGCCAGGGCACAAGGTGAAAGATTGCTGGCATCGATATGATGAAGATTTCGTGCCCGAGGAGCGCCACGTTGCTGTAGACATCAGGGAGCAAGAAGAAGCTGGGGACACCGTCTGGTATGCTCACTCCGGAGCCACAGATCACGTCACCAGTGAGCTGGAGAAGCTTGCAAGACAAGAGAGATACTATGGCAATGAGCAAATAAACACTGCCGCAAGTGGAGGAGGTATGGACATATGTCACATTGGTCAATCTTCCATTAATTTCCCTAATTCTAAACGTGATCTTCTTCTAAAAGATGTTTTTCATGTCCCTCAAGCCAACAAAAACCTTGCTTCCATGTCTCGTTTGTCAGCTGATAATAATGTCTTTTTTGAAACTCATCCCAAGTATTTTTTCATTAAGGATCGGGCAACGAGGGAGCTCCTCCATCACGGTAGATGCGTCGGTGGTCTATATCCTATCACATCAAGAGCTTTTAGCTGCAAGCATCATCGTCAAGTCTACTCCGTCGTCAAACCATCCTTAGAGAGGTGGCATCAAAGTTTAGGTCATCCTTCCTTAAAAATAGTTGATCAAGTAGTGAATAAAGGCAATCTTCAATTGTCTAGTAGTGAGAATAAAGAGTCTGTTTGTGATGCTTGCCAATGTGCCAAGAGTCATCAACTCCCCTATCCTAAGTCAAATAGTGTGTCTCATGCTCCGTTGGAACTGATATTCAGTGATGTATGGGGTCATGCCAGAGATTCTTTTGGAAGAAAAAATATTATGTTAGCTTCATTGATGATTATAGTAAGTTTACATGGATATACTTGCTTAAGTTCAAATCCAAAGTCTTTTCTGTCTTCCAAGAATTCCAAAAACTTGTTGAGCGTCAATTTGACAAGAAAATTATTGCACTCCAGAGTGACTGGGGAGGAGAGTATGAGAAACTCAACTCTTTCTTTCGGAGCATAGGCATTGAGCATCATGTTTCGTGTCCTCATGCACACCAACAGAACGGTTCTGCCGGACGCAAACACCGTCATATCATTGAAGTAGGCCTTTCCCTTCTTGCTCATGCATCTATGCCTCTAAAGTATTGGGATGAAGCATTTATTGCTGCCACTTATATTATCAATCGTTTTCCTAGTAAGGTTATTGGGAACACAACTCCCTTAGAAAGATTGTTTCATCAAAAGCCAGATTATAATTCTCTTAAAGTTTTTGGATGTGCATGTTATCCTAATCTCCGCCCATATAATCGCCACAAACTTGAGTTTCACTCCACTCAATGCGTTTTCCTTGGCTGTAGCAATCTTCATAAGGGTTACAAGTGTCTAGAAATCTCAACTGGACGCATCTACATCTCTAGGGATGTGATCTTTGATGAAACCATTTTTCCTTTCGCCAAACTTCATCCAAATGCCGAAGCTCTTCTTCGAGCAGAAATTTCTCTTCTCTCGGATCCTTTGTCATGTACTGATCACGGGGGAGAATTAATAGAACATGATCATGTGACTAGTCCAAAAGAAAATTCAGATGCTAATGAAAAAATGCAGTTTTTTGGCTATGATTTTATGTGTGCAGAAGAGGACGAAAATAGCGCTGGATACGATGCTGATGCTATGCAGAACAGCAGCGCCAGGGAAGGTGCGCGATCCCAGGTTGATAGCCGCGCATGATCCGAGGCTGACAGCCCAGTTGTCCGGCGCACAGCGGCGTCTCCCGCGTCTCCCGTAGTGCCACATGGCGGGGCCAGCCCACCTGCCGATCCAGTGGCTGATCAAGATTCGGGCGTGGACCCAGACAGCGCGGGGCGCAGCTCATCCGCGTGCACAGCACAGGAACCGGTGCGTTCCGTGGCCGATAGCTCGACCGAAGCGGGGCCCATCAACAGCGCCATGCGGAGCCCTGCTGCCGGGGCATCTGGCGCGAGGCGAATCTCGCCGGATCCGGTGCCTCTCTTGGATCTGGAGCCCTGTGGCGTGGCAGTCTAGGACGATTTGGCTGGATCTTCTGCGGTTGGTTCTGGCAATGAGGAAACTGCAACAGCCTCTACACATGTATCATCTGAGATACCTCAGCGCCACACCAGATCAAAATCTGGATTATCCAAACCCAAGGTATACAAGGACGGTACAGTAAGGTATGATCCTCGCAAGTTTGCTTTTCTCACTAGTTCAGGTGAACCTATTCATTTAGCCAAAGCTCTTGCTCACAAAGAATGGAAAGGGGCTACGGACAATGAATATCAAGCACTCATGAAAAATAAAATGTGGCATCTTGTACCACCAAGAAAGGGAAAGAATTTGATTGATTGCAAATGGGTTTATAAGATTAAAAGAAAGTCTGATGGAAGTATAGATAGATACAAGGCCAGATTGGTTGCAAAAGGGTTTAAGCAAAGGTTTGGAATTGATTATGAGGATACCTTTAGCCCTGTTGTTAAGGAAGCTACTATTCGACTTGTCTTGTCTATTGCTATTTCCAGAGGGTGGAGTTTGCGTCAGCTAGACGTTCAGAACGTGTTTCTCCATGGTGTTCTTGAGGAAGAAGTGTTCATGCGGCAACCACCAGGGTATGAAAACAAAAGCACACCTCATTTTGTCTGCAAGTTGGACAAAGCTTTGTATGGCTTAAAACAGGCCCCAAGAGCCTGGTACTCCAGGTTGAGTACTCAGTTACAACAACTTGGGTTTATTCCAAGCAAGGCAGATACCTCATTATTCTTTTATCATAAAGGCAACATCTCTATGTTTGTTCTTGTCTATGTTGATGATATAATTGTTGCTAGTTCCAGTTCAGAAGCTACTACCTCCCTTCTTTGTGATCTTAATGTGGAGTTTGCACTCAAGGATTTGGGTAATCTTCATTACTTTCTTGGTATAGAGGTAAGACAGATCAACAATGGAATACTTCTTACACAAGAGAAATACACCACAGATATCCTAAGAAGGGTAGGACTGGAACATTGCAAACCAGTAAGTACACCACTCTCCACTTCTGAGAAACTTATAGTTGAAGGGGGTGAATTAGTTGGACCGAATGATGCAACAAACTATAGGAGTGTTGTTGGTGCTCTACAATACTTAACATTGACTAGACCTGATATTTCATATTCTGTCAACAAAGTATGTCAGTTTTTACGTGCACCAAGTACAGTTCATTGGACTGCAGTAAAGAGAATTTTGAGGTATCTAAAGTTTACAATGGGACTTGGAATCAAGATTGTTAAGTCACCATCCATGCTAGTTAGTGCATACTCAGATGCTGATTGGGCAGGGTGCCCTGATGATAGAAGGTCCACAGGTGGTTTTGCTGTGTTTCTAGGATCAAACCTTGTGTCATGGAGTGCTAGAAAACAGGCTACTGTGTCAAGGTCAAGCACTGAAGCAGAATACAAAGCTCTTGCTAATGCAACCACTGAAATCATGTGGATCCAGACTCTTCTATACGAGTTGGGAATCAAGGCTCCACAAGCTGCAAGGTTATGGTGTGACAACATTGGTGCTACTTATATTTTTGCAAATCCGGTGTTCCATGCACGTACAAAACACATAGAGGTTGATTTTCATTTTGTGAGAGAAAGAGTAGCACGAAAGCTACTTGATATCAAATTTATTCCCACAGGAGATCAACTGGCTGATGGCTTCACTAAACCACTTACCATGAGGAGACTAAATGAGTTCAAGTACAATCTAAACCTAGAGAAATTTTCATAGGTTTGGATTGAGGGAGGATGTTAGAATAGAGTACGTAGGGATAGATGATGATGTTTAAATCGTTTCTGTTTCTATCTCTTCTTCTGTTCTTCTTCTCCAAGTTGTATCGATCTCTCGTTGTAATCTGGAAGAATCCTAGCAATATTCCAAACCTTGTAAGCCACGACAACTATTCTATAAATACACATGCGGCCCGAGCAAAGGGTTCAATGCTTCCTATCAAATCTTACAGCATCGACATGTAGCGCTTCTTCCGCCCACCACCTCTTGTCGGTGGCATCGCCGGAGCAGGAGAAGAAAGCCCGGTACTAGAACACGTTGCCTGCCCGACCCCACGTCGTGCTTTGAAGCTCCGTCGGGCTCGGGCCAGCCCCTCAAAGGCGTGATGGACTTCTTCCTCCTCAAGACCAAGACCAACCGTAGACAAGAAGCGGAGGAAGAAGAGCATGACCTTAACATGGTGGTCGCCACGGACCACACGGGCCGCGCTCTCATCTACGACCCGGACTCGCTGGCCGTCCGTGCGCTGCCCAGGCTGCCCGACCGCAAGTACATTCCCGTCTCCCTCACCGCCGGAGGCGCCCTCTATGTGTTCGACCGGATCCCCATGCTCAACAAGAAGCGGTGCTACGAGGCGCTCACCTTCCGCCTGCCCCGCGACGGGTACGGGGACTGGTCGTGGCGCGCTCTACCCCTGCCCCCCTTCGTGCACGAGCCCAGCAGCCATGGCGCCCTCGGCCAAATCGAGTCCTATGCAGTGGTCGGCGACAGCGAGAGCCTCCGCATATCCACCAGACGCATGGGCACCTACTCGTATGACACCAAGAAATGCGAATGGACCAAGCTCGGGAGCTGGGCACTGCCGTTCGGTGGCCTCGCCGAGCACGTCCCCGAGCACGGGCTCTGGTTCGGCATCTGCTCCTCGGACTTTTAGAGCTCAGGTTTCTAGACACCCCTTATCCTTACCCTCCAACATTGCTTTTCCGTACTAGACAACTAACTTTGTACATCATATTTTCTCTTTTTTGTTTTCTTCAAAATAAAACAACATATGAACTTCATACTTTGCAAGACACCAAAACGTTCTACCTAGAATGTGAGAAAAAACTTTCAGATTTTTTTGTCAAACATAAATATACGAAATTAGATTTTTTGTATTAAAAGATGTACTTTTAGTATTTATATTGCACAAAAAATTCTGAAAGTTTTTTCCCACATTCTAGTAAGAATGTCTTGTTGAGCTTCCAAGTTTGAAGTTCATATGTTATTCTATATGGGAGAAACAAAAAGACAAATGTACTCGCACGAATCGCGATGCAAAAAATGAGTGGCTAGATAAGGGGGTGTCCCAAAGCCTATGCTCTACAGAATATTTTCCCTCGGACGACGGCGAGAACACGCTCTGCGCCGCCAACCTCAATGCTGCCTTCTCCGCGCTAACGCCGCCTGCGCTGCGTGGCTCATGGGAGGACATGACGCCGCCCATGGAAGGTGTCGGTGTCAAAACCGGCGGATCTCGGGTAGGGGGTCCCGAACTGTGCGTCTAGGCGGATGGTAACAGGAGACAAGGGACACGATGTTTTTACCCAGGTTCGGGCCCTCTCGGTGGAGGTAAAACCCTACTCCTGCTTGATTGATATTGATGATATGGGTAGTACAAGAGTAGGTCTACCATGAGATCAAGGAGGCTAAACCCTAGAAGCGAGCCTATGGTATGATTGTTGTTCGTCCTACGGACTAAAACCCTCTGGTTTATATAGACACCGGAGTGGGCTAGGGTTACACAGAGTCGGTTACAATGGTAGGAGATCTACATATCCGCATCGCCAAGCTTGCCTTCCATGCCAAGGGAAGTCCCATCCGGACACGGGACGAAGTCTTCAATCTTGTATCTTCATAGTCTTGGAGTCCGGCCAATGATGATAGTTCGGCTATCCGGACACCCCCTAGTCCAGGACTCCCTCAGTAGCCCCCGAACCAGGCTTCAATGACGATGAGTCCGGCGCGCATATTGTCTTCGACATTGCAAGGCGGTTTCTTCTCCAAATTCCATGTACTCACCGAATGGTGTCTGGCTTCTTATAAATGCTGCGCTCCTCAGCTTCCACGTCCAATAATGGCCATCTCCCACGTGTCGTACGAATGCGAAAGGCCAGGGTTTTTTTACATTTTACCCCCTAGCTGAGCGAATAAGCTGCCTATAAAGAGAGACGAGGATCTAGATCCGAATCACACCATCCTCCTTCCGCGAGTATTCATTGGAGCGCCTCTGACCAAAGATCCATTCCATCATGGATAGTCGACGCGGCTCCTCCTCTCGCGCTCCCAGCCCTCAGCCAGGAGATTGGGGGAGATGCGTAGTCCCGCATAGTGAGCTAGTGACGCTCCAAGCCGAGGGATTTCTTCCCCCTGCCTTTATGGTTCCGGTTCGAGCCGGACTTGCCACTTACAAGGGCGGAAAGCAGGCGGAGAGCATCCCCAATCCCTCCAAAGGAGAGCGGGTATGCTTCGTCCCTTATCTAATAAGGGGACTCAGATTTCCCGTACATCCGTTTCTCCGGGGGCTCCTGGAGTTCTACGGACTCCAGCTTCACCACCTCACGCCTGCCTCCATCCTGCACATCGCGGGCTTTGTAGCCCTTTGCGAGATGTTCTTGGGCATCGAGGCCCATTTTGCACTATGGTAGAAATTGTTCTGCCTTGTACCCCGTTCTCACGATATATGAAGTGGGCAGAGCTGAAATATGGCGCATCGCCGGGACCGGATATCTATCCGGAACCCCGAAGAAGGCGTCCGAAGACTGGCCTTCGAAATGGTTTTATATGGAAGACGCCCCGCTGCCGGTCCCAGTTCGGATCGGCCTCCCGGACTTCAGCAACGCTCCTCTGAAGAAACGCCTGAGTTGGCGCCCGCGGAGCCCTCAATGGGAGAATGATAGGGACGTTCAATATCTGATGGGCCGGATAAGGTTATTGGCTCATTTCGGATTGACCATGATTGGGGTCATGGCCACATGCATTATGCGAGGGGTGCATCCGCTCCAATATAGGGGCCACCCCATGTGGGATTTCAACGGGGAGGATGATGCCACCTGTCATGGCCGCAAGGGGCCAGGATCGGTTGCCGATCTGGTGAAGATTCTGTCCGGCTTGTACAAAGGGGAGAAGGAGGACTTCCTCCGCGCTAGTCCATTGAATGGATTTTCCATGAACAACCCTCGGAGCTGGGTAAGCAGACGTTTGTCTATCCGATCCATATTCCCAAAGTTAAGTGTCTCACTTTGTGATTTCGATGCAGGAACTGCGCCGGGCCGTAGAGGATATACACATCCTGGCTCCACAACTAGAGGATCCGGAAAGATCCCTTGATCCGACCTCCGAAGAGGATCCGGACATAAAGGTGGAGCTGATCGATGGGGTGTTCCACCAACTTAGCATCGACAATGCTTTGGTCGCCATTACGGCCGACTACCCCGGAATATCTCCGGTTTCCCAGGTAACTGTGACCGGAGTCCTGATACTACTACTCATCCCTGCTTATCTCTGACCACCGTATACCAATGGTGTTCCGCAGGAGGTGCATTCGAGGCGGGAAGACGAGCCTGCGGCGACCGTCCAGCAAGGGGCAGCTCGGCCCAGCAGGCGGAAAAGAAGTGCGGTGCGAATCAAGACGTCGCCGCAACGGTATGACGCACCACCGTGTTTAAAGGAAATATTCTTGGGAGGCATATTAACGCTCATGATTTTTCCAGGAGAAAGAGCGCTCGCCGGACTGTGTCCGGAGAGGTTGCCAATCGAGCCTCCGCCAGCCAGGCTCCAACGCCTGGTCCGGAGGGGGAGGCAAACACAAGGCGTGCGCCGAATGCTCCTCCAACGGAGGATGCCGACAGGCTGTCCGCCACCAGATCTGAGGTGGAGAGCGCCATGAATCATAGGCACCGCCGGACTGTTCTTCATGACGCGTGTTTCTCCTTGGAGGCATTGAATGCCTTTAATGCGGGAGATGCACACCTCCGTGCCGCTCAAGATGGTCTAACCAGAGCCACGGAGCAGTATGTGAAAGACATACGGGTGAGTGAATTTTGACCATTTATATATATTAGTAGCCCCTGAGACTTAAAATAGTCAGAATAACTGATTTAAGGATCATTTGTTATGCAGGATCTTTCAGAAAAGAATACCCATCTGTCTCAGGAGCTTCAAGAGTGCAAGGCCCAACTTGAAGCCGCACTAGCCGCCACAGGGGGAGCCACAGAGACCCCCTCTGGTAATATATACTTCGAAAGATAAGTAGTTTGTGAAGTGCGGCGTGTGTATAAGTCTGACAATAATATTGCAGATGGTGCCGGACTAGATCCGGACAAGCAACAGCTACTACGCCAGCTGAAGGCCGGCGAGAAGGTGCTTATGAGGGTGCGGCAAGAGAGGAACAAACTCCAAGATGCCAACACCCAGCTGGGCGAGGAACTAAAAGATGTTCAGGCCCAGCTGTCTGACTCCGTGAAGGAGAATCGGCGGCTTCGTCGCGGCATTTATAGTAAGTGCTTGAGCAAACCTTTTGAAAAGAAGAGTTCGGCGAGGAAGTTGATTGACAGAAATATGTCTGTAGGCGTGCTCAAAGGTCGTCCTGCGGAGGAAATGCCCGGTTCAACGGGTGACCTACTTCCCGAGCTGCTGCAACTGCACGAACGAGTTTGGCAGGTGATGAGCGGAGTCGCCCAGGCCTTGTGGCCTTCCATGTCCCTGCCCAAAGGTCTTGGAGAGCTTGCGGATAAACTTCAGGGAGCACGGCGGCGCTTCCGGTTGTGGAAGATATCGGCCTGCCGTCAAGGCGCCAGGGAGGCCTGGGCCATGGTGAAGACACGGTATGCGAAGGCTGACCCAAACCACATGGCCGAGGTCGGACATGTGGGGCCCGATGGGAAGGAGATCCCTGTGAGCTTAGTGTACGACCAAGTAGAGTTGGCTGCCAAGTATTCACAGCGGGACTGTAAACTAGACAGTTTATTAGATGGTATCGAAGAGGAATACCATCAGTCAGCTTGACTATGTAATTTGAAATGACATGAAAAATGCCTTCTAGCCGGATTGTAGATCGTTTGTCATTGCGGACCTTTTCGCTTCAACCTACGGACCCGACAGTCCGGAGTGTGTCCGAATACCCTCACGGTTATGTAAAAACCGGGGCATGCATGGAGACCAGGCGTAGGGGTCATTAGTGCTTTATCAGACAAGTGTCCAACTAGTTATGTTATATTACATGGTTAGTAAGAAACATCTTCCAGGGAGAATAGTTCCGTTAGGGGTTCCTTTCCCTGGGAGGCATGCCCTAAAGTGCATGTCCGGACTGCGAAAAAAGCAGGAAAGCATCTGGGGGCAGATAAATAAATAGGTAAGAAATCATCTTTCAATTCACCGACTGAATATTCCCTTAAGAACGCTAGCTTTCGGCTTCACCCAGTCTGAGGTACACATCCGGCTGACCCGGCAGTAACAATCGCAGAGGTGCTCCCTTTACCTCCTAGCCGAACAATCGGGAACGTAGGGGTAAGCACAGGAGCCAGGCAACCCAGCTTGGCCAAAACTTAAGTCATATCGATGCATATAATGGCGAATAAAAGGTACATGCGGAAGTGTGACACATGTGTTGGGCATAAGGCCCGTATAAATAAGCTTCTGTTAAAGGAGCCCCCACGTATAATGAGTGAGAGTAGCACGTCAACCGTGTGCGATCAATGCGCAGGTGAGCCTTCAAAGGCTTTGAGAAAGGGGGAGGGGGAAGGAGAAGAATAAAGGACAGCTAAAGTATAAAATGTAGTGGGGGAAGGAGACGAACTCGGAGTCCGGCGCTAGGCGTAGAATCTTCGAAGACGGGCTGCGTTCCATGGGTTTGGCTCGAGTCGGTTATCCGATGCGTTTCGCAGATGGTACGCTCCGCCGGTCAGGACTTGGTCGATGATGAAGGGACCTTCCCATTTGGGCTTGAGTTTGTCCTTTTTCTTGTCCGGCAGGCGTAGAACTAGTTCGCCAACATTGTAAGTTTTGGCCCATACTTCTCTGCTTTGATATCTTCGAGCCTGCTGTTGATAGAATGCGGAACGAGCTTTTGCCACATCGCGCTCCTCCTCTAGGGCATCCAAACTGTCCTGCCGATCCAGCTCGGCTTCTCTTTCTTCATACATGCACACGCGAGGTGAGTCATGAATTATGTCGCAGGGCAAAACTGCCTCTGCGCCATATACCATAAAAAATGGTGTGAATCCGGTAGTGCGATTCGGCGTGGTCCGCAGCCCCCAGAGTACGGAGTCGAGCTCCTCTACCCAGTGCGTGTTAGATTCCTTAAGGGACCGCACTAGTCTGGGTTTGATGCCGCTCATGATTAGACCATTTGCTCGTTTGACTTGACCGTTAGTTTGAGGGTGATAGACTGAAGCGTAGTCGAGCTTGATGCCGATGTTTTTGCGCCAGAGTTTAACCTCCTCGGCCGTGAAGTTCGTGTCGTTATCAGTGATGATGCTATGGGGGACGCCGTAACGGTGTACTACCCCAGATATGAAGTCTATCACCGGTCTGGATTCGGCCGTCTTATCTGGCTTGGCCTCTATCCATTTGGTGAATTTGTCCACCATGACCAATAGGTATTTTTGCTTGTGGGTTCCTCCTTTAAGGGGTCCAACCATGTCAAGCCCCCAGACCGCGAACGGCCAGGTGATGGGTATAGTTTTGAGGGCGGTGGGTGGCATGTGGCTTTGATTAGCAAAGAGCTGGCAACCGACGCATCGTTGGACTAAGTCCTGAGCATCTGCCCGGGCCGTCAGCCAATAAAATCCTGTACGGAAGGCCTTGCCTACCAGGGCCCGGGCTGCGGCGTGGTGCCCACCGAGTCCGGTGTGAATTTCAGCCAGAAGATTTCGCCCTTCCTCTTCGGAGATGCACCTTTGAAGGACTCCGGTTGTGCTTTTCTTATAAAGCTCTCCCTCATGGACCTTGTAGGCTTTAGATCGCCGTACTATGCAGCGGGCCTCGTTTTGGTCTTCGGGAAGTTCCTGCCTGGTTAAGTAGGCTAGGAATGGTTCCGTCCACGGGGCAATGACTGCCATTATTTCGTGGGCTAAAGGTGTTATTTCATTGGCGGAACTACCGATTGTGTCAGAGTGTGCGGTGTCGGGCGGTGCGGTTGGGTCCGGATTGTTGTTTCTGGACTCCCCTTCCCATAGTACGGATGGTTTGAAAAGCCGTTCCAGGAAGATGTTGGGAGGGACGGCATCACGCTTTGCGCCGATGCGTGCTAATACGTCCGCCGCTTGATTATTATCTCGGGCTATATGGTGAAATTCGAGCCCTTCAAACCGAGCTAACATTTTCAGAACGGTGTTACGGTAAGCTGCCATTTTCGGATCCTTGGCGTCAAAGTCTCCATTTATTTGGGATATCGCGAGGTTCGAATCCCCTTGTACCTCTAGGCGTTTAATGCCCATGGAGACCGCCATCCGGAGGCCATGTAGAAGGGCCTCGTATTCGGCTGCGTTGTTGGAGTCCTGTACATTATCTGGAGTACGTATTGGACTGTGACTCTGGTTGGGGACGTCAGGACGACGCCAGCCCCCAGGCCGGCCAACATTTTGGAGCCGTCGAAGTGCATGATCCAATTGGAGTATGCGCCGTACTCTTTAGGGAGTTTGGCTTCAGTCCATTCGGCGATGAAGTCGGCCAAAACTTGCGACTTGATAGCTCGCCGCAGTTTATAGGTTATGTCGAACGGTAGGAGCTCAATGGCCCATTTTGCAATCCTGCCAGTCGCGTCGCGGTTGTTTATAATGTCATTGAGAGGTACTTCGGAGGCTACTATTATCGAACACTCTTGGAAGTAGTGTCGCAGCTTCCGGGATGCCATGAACACCGCGTATGCTATCTTTTGATAATGTGGATACCTGGACTTGCATGGAGTTAGGATAGTGGACACTTAGTAAACTGGTTTTTGAAGGGGGAACTTGTGTCCGTCCGTTTCTCGTTCGACGACGAGCACCGCGCTTACAACTTGATGTGTTGCCGCGATATACAATAACATTGGTTCGCCCATATTGGGCACGGCCAGGACCGGATTTGTTGCCAATATGGCCATTATTTCTTCAAGTCCGGCCGTGGCGGCATCCGTCCACTTGAAGTGTTCGGTGCGCCGGAGGAGGCGATAAAGGGGTAATGCCTTTTCTCCTAAGCGGGAGATGAAGCGGCTTAGAGCCGCCACGCATCCAGTCAATTTTTGTATTTGCTTGAGGTCTTTTGGGATATCCAGTTGTGACAGAGCTCGAATCTTGGCTGGGTTTGCTTCAATTCCTCTACCGGATACAATGAAGCCCAAGAGCTTTCCGGCTGGTACGCCAAAAACGCATTTTTCGGGGTTGAGCTTAATGTCATATGCTCGGAGATTGTCGAATGTGAGCCTCAGGTCGTCTACTAGAGTTTCGACGTGCTTGGATTTGACGACCACATCGTCTACCTATGCCTCCACTGTTTTGCCGATCTGGTTTGCCAGACATGTCTGAATCATGCGCTGATATGTTGCGCTGGCATTTTTGAGCCCGAAGGGCATTGTGTTGAAGCAGAATGGTCCGTATGGAGTAATGAATGCCGTTGCGGCTTGGTCGGGCTCCGCCATCTTGATTTGATGGTAGCCAGAGTATGCCTCGAGGAAGCACAATGAATCGTGCCCTGCGGTAGCATCGATAATTTGATCGATGCGGGGAAGGGGGAAGGGATCCTTTGGACAAGCCTTGTTAAGGTCCTTGAAATCGACACACAGGCGCCAGGATTTGTCCTTCTTTGGTACCATTACCAGGTTTGCTAGCCAGTCCGGATGTTTTATATCTCTTATGAATCCGGCTTCTAATAGTTTGGCTAGCTCCTCTCCCATTCCCTGTCTTTTGGGTTCGGAAAATCACCGAAGAGCCTGTTTGACTGGCTTGAATCCTTTTAGGATATTTAGGCTGTGCTCTGCCAGCCGGCGTGGGATTCCTGGCATGTCTGAAGGGTGCCAGGCAAAAATGTCCCAATTTTCCCGTAGGAATTCCCGTAGTGCGGCGTCTACATCAGGGTTTAATTGTGCCCCAATGGAGGCCGTCTTTGTGGGGTCCGTTGGATGGACTTGGAATTTGACTATTTCGTCCGCTGGCTTAAAAGAGGTGGACTTGGATCTTTTGTCAAGTATCACGTCGTCCCTGTTCACCGTGGAGCGCAGCGCTGTGAGTTCTTCGGCCTCTAGGGCTTCAGATAATGCCTCTAGGGCTAGTGCGACTGTCTTATTTTCGGCACGGAGCGCTACATCCGGATCACTGGCAAGGGTGATGATTCCGTTGGGCCCGGGCATTTTGAGCTTCATGTACGCGTAATGGGGTATAGCTTGAAAAATAGTGAATGCCTCTCGTCCTAATAAAGCGTGATATCCGCTGCTGAACGGGGCCACATGGAACGTGATTTCCTCGGACCTGTAGTTGTCCGGCGACCCGAATACTACATCCAATGTGATTTTTCGTGTGCAGCATGCTTCCCGACTAGGGATTATTCCTCTGAAGGTCGTGTTGCTTCGCTCAATGCGGCTCCAGTCTACTTCCATTTTTCAAAGGGTTTCCTCGTAGATGAGGTTTAATCCGCTGCCGCCATCCATGAGTACCTTAGTAAGGCGAAAGCCGTCCACTATTGGACTAAGGACCAATGCGGCTGGTGCTCGGGCTGTTTGGAATTTAGGTTCGTCACTAGCGTTAAAGGTAATAGCCGTGTCGCTCCATGGATTTATTGGTGCTACTTGGTAGACTTCGGCGAGGCTGCGGAGTGTTCGTTTCCGCATATTATTTGATGTGAAAGTCTCGAAGACTGTTAATACCGTACTGGTACTGCTGGGCTGGTTATCTTGGGCTAGAAGCTCTTCGCCACTTTTGGCCACCTGCCGTAGTATCCAACATGCTCGAAGGCTATGTGTTGGAGTGGCGCCCTCTGTACTATGGATTTTGAAGGGTCCATTGAGCCATCCCTCCAGTACGGTTCCTTGCCCTTTAGGGTTTTTTTGCTTTTTGGTTTTTAACCCAGGTGCCTGAATATGATGCATCCTTTTATTTTGGACTAGGGTTTTGTTCGGAGCCGAATTGTCCCAAAATTTGGTTTCGGTTTTCCGGGCACTCTCCATCGCACAGTACTTCCGTACTATGGACGCCAAGTCGGCGAAGCGTGTAATTTCACGACGACTTATGGCGTTCATGATTCCCTTGTCCGTGCAATTATTGCAGAAAATTGAGATTGTGCTTTCCTCACGGCAGTCCTTTATCCTGTCCATAACCAGGAGGAATCTGGCCCAGTAATGGTGTACTGTTTCAGCGGGCTCTTGCCGGATTCGGGATAAATCGTTTGTGTTTGGGTGGGCGGGTGGAATTAAATTCGGAACCCCGTCCAATCTAAGACTCAAGGGCCGAAAAGTTTCCGAACTTGGAAGCTTGGATTGTTGGATGTTGTCCAACGAATCTGGCCCGCTGCCTGACTTTAGGTTCAGTGCTTGATTGACGTCCGTCCCTCCGAGGGAATCCGGCATGGAGGGGTCGGGAATTCGGACATAACTCGTCCTTAATGTAGAAGAAGAGTCGCCGTGCTGTTCATCCACCACAGCAACGTGGTGGGTAGCCTGGGGAGAGTTGATCTCTCTCAGATCGGTTTTAGGCCCAATCTGATCGTAGTCTGTAGCGACTCCCAGGGCAGCGATGCGATCCAAGAGCTCGTTTACGGAGGAGAGCTCCATCGGATCTAGCTGCTCGGCGAGTTCCGAGTTGACGTGAAGATCGCTTTTGATGACCCGAGAGGTCATCGTCGGCGCGGTGGCCGAACAGGCGGTCATAAGAAAACCACCTAGCCGAATAGTTTGGCCGATGGCCAAAGCTCCTTTGGCAACGGTACCGTCTTTAAAGACGAGACGAGGCATCCTTCCTGATTGCGACGGCACAGAGGAACTCTCAATGAAAGCACCAATGTCGGTGTCAAAACCGGCAGATCTCGGGTAGGGGGTCCCGAACTGTGCGTCTAGGCGGATGGTAACAGGAGACAAGGGACACGATGTTTTTACCTAGGTTCGGGCCCTCTCGGTGGAGGTAAAACCCTACTCCTGCTTGATTGATATTGATGATATGGGTAGTACAAGAGTAGATCTACCACGAGATCAAGGAGGCTAAACCCTAGAAGCTAGCCTATGGTATGATTGTTGTTCGTCCTACGGACTAAAACCCTTCGGTTTATATAGACACCGGAGAGGGCTAGGGTTACACAGAGTCTGTTACAATGGTAGGAATCTACATATCCGCATCTCCAAGCTTGCCTTCCACGCCAAGGAAAGTCCCATCCGGACACGGGACGAAGTCTTCAATCTTGTATCTTCATAGTCTTGGAGTCCGGCCAATGATGATAGTTCGGCTATCCGGACACCCCCTAGTCCAGGACTCCCTCAGAAGGGCACCCGCTGGGGACGTACGTGGTACACCTCGGCTCCTCCAAGTTGTGCGTCGCCAGGTTCCTCGAGGCGGCTAGCTCGCATGTCTCTGAAGAGCCTGGCCAGCCGTTCCAGATAGAGGACGTCCTCGCCGTTTTCACCAGCGTGGAGGTGCAGAGGCGAGGTGAAATTCTTCGCGTGGTCAAGAATAGGTCGGAACTTTACAAGATCGTCGAGGGCCAACTTGCCTACTGTGTATTTTAATACTACTACCTCCTTTCCTTAATGTAAGTCTTTTAGAGCATCTCCAATAGCTTGTCTATATGGATATATATACTCGTTTTTCATGACGTGAGCCCAAAACAGGCGTCCAACAGCTTGTCTATATGGTCGTCCAAATATACACATCCTCTAAATCAACCTCGACAATGTCCACGCCTGGACAATGTGAAGGCGTCGTCTAAACTCAGCTGTAGTCATGATTTCTTCCTCTCCCCAGCAACAGCCCACCTGTCATGGTCCCTGTATATAGACATTCTGATGCAAAACTGGATGTGTATATGAGGGAATCTTTTTAGACCATTGTCTATATGAATATATAGACATCCAAATATACACATGCTATTGGAGATGCTCTTAGAGGTTTCAAATGGACGTCAACATACGGATGTATATAGACATATTTTAGAGTGTAGATTCACTCATTTGCTTCGTATGTAGTCCTTTGTTGAAATCTCTCAAAAGACTTATGTCAGCGCCCCTGCTACCCACAGGCAAGCTGACAAGGTGGACCCACAGCTCCAGGGCTCGCCAAGCTCGCCCGCCAGGCCCGTCAGGAAGAGAAGGCCCAACCCGCGAGTTACTGGACCGGCCTGGGTGCAGTGAAGCCCGACCCCAACCACTACTTAAGGCAGCTCCAACAGTGAGTGAACCATCCAGAGGATCAAGGCATCGGCGGCGGCAACCCTAACCCTATTCCCCATGTTCTTCCTGTATCCCAAATGTTGTAATCGAACCTGAGATCGAACTAGTAAGAGTAGATCGAGTGCAATTGCTTCCACCGCATCCACCTCTTACATCTGGTATCAGACACCACTTCCACTACTTTCCGCGGCGATCTGGCGCAGTTCATCGAGACCAGATCCTTGACCCAAGCCCGCGCACACCTCGTCGCCATGGATCCAACCGTTCAATCCTTCTTGGAGCGGCTCGACACCACTCTGAAGGAGCACACCGCAACGATCAACGCCTCCAATGCCAAGGTCGACGATCTTGTGGCGTGGCGTCCTGATCTCGAGCGGCGCATCGCCGATCTGAGCGACTCGGTGGCGGCTCTCCAGCTCGCGCCTCCTCCACCGCGCATGGAGGGCGTGACGGCACAGGCGCCTGCATCGACCAACCCCCCGCATGCGACGGCCGGCACCCACGCGGGAACCGTGTCTGGCGCGGCACAAGCTCCACAAGGGCCCGATGGCCGCGGCGTCTACACCATCCCACGGGGGCCCTCGGCGACGTCCTTCCAAACGCCGCCACCGCCCCCGGCAAATGGTCAGTACGACGATCTACACTCACCATCTCTTCTGTCTCCGTTTGCGCATGATAGTCAGTTACTCAGCGGCTTAGGCCAGGCGCATCCGTCCATTCAGTTCCCGCAGTTTACCGGAGACAATCCTAAACTGTGGAAAACTTTGTGCGAGCAGTACTTTACGATGTTTGCTATTCTTCCGTCATTCTGGGTTCCCATGGCTGCAGTGAACTTCTCTGGTTCAGCGTCGATCTGGTTGCAGTCCATCCAGAAACAACTTGCAGAATTCGACTGGGAATCCTTTACTACACTGCTTTGTACGCACTTCGGCCGCGATCGCCACCAAACGTTGATTCGCCAGTTTTACATTGTGCGACAAACAACCACGGTGGCAGAGTATATTGAACAATTTGAGTCAATTATCAATCACCTCAATTCTTATTCTGACACGATCCATCCGTTTTATTTTCTCACCCGCTTTGTCGAGGGGCTTCGGAAGGACATCCACGCGGTGGTGCTGGTTCAGGGACCTCCAGACTTGGACACGGCGTGCGCTCTAGCTCTGCTCCAGGAGGAGGTGGCCGATGGAACGACGCACAACACCTATCGAGCGCCAGATGCGTCCACGCACGCAGGGATGCCATTACCCCTGCCTCCACCACCACCTATGGCGCGGCTAGGGGTCCCTGTGACCACGGCGACGGCAACAGACCGTCGTGGTACAGAAGCCGCGCGCGTTGACAGCACCAAGATCAAGGCCTTCCGCGACTACAGGCATGCCCGCGGCCTGTGCTTCAAGTGAGGCGAGCGCTGGGGCCACGAGCACGTCTGCCCCACAACCGTGCAACTCCATGTGGTCGAAGAGATGCTCAAACTCTTCGGCATCAACGCAGCGATCGACCACACCACCATCGAGCCACCAGCTGACTCCGTCATGGCCATTTCTCGGGCTGCGCTGGATGGCAGCGTCTCCACCAAGGCGTTCCAACTGCTCGCGTCCATCCAAGGGTGCGAGGTCCTCATGTTGGTGGATAGCGGCAGCTCGACGTCATTCATCGACCAACGGCTGGCTGACCAACTCGCTGGAGTGATTCCCCTTCGCCAATAGTGCCGCATCCACGTCGCTGACGGGGGCGAGCTCACATGTTCAGCAAGCATACCTGGCTGTCAATGGTCGTCACAAGGGCAGGATTTCACCACTGACATGAAGATCTTTCCTCTCGGAACCTACGACGCCATACTTGGCATGGACTGGTTAGAGCAACACAGCCCCATGACAGTCGATTGGAAGAGCAAAGTTATTCATATTCCTACACCTCTGGGTCCAGCCCGTCTGTTCGGTCACGAAGCCAACTCCTCAACGTGCCATTTAATCACCAGCTTACAGTTGCAGAACTTGTACCGGCAGGGTTCATTGTTGCACATTGCCCTCTTATACCCAGTCACTGACGAGCAACAGAGCAAGCCATCACCAGCGCCAGAACTGCAGCAACTGTTAGATGAATTCCAAGATGTGTTCGGGGAACCAACAGGCTTGCCACCGCGTCGTGCATGTGATCATAAAATCCCGTTCATGCCCGGCGCTCAACCTGTCAATATTCGACCGTACCGGCACAAACCTGAGCACAAGTCAGAGATTGAGCGGCAAGTAGAAGAGCTGCTGCAGTCCGGGGTCATTCAACGCAGCCGTAGCAGTTTCGCCTCACCTGCTATTCTGGTTAAAAAGAAAGATGGAACCTGGCGTCTCCGCATTGACTATAGGCATCTCAACGCCATGACATGCGTCAGCATGTTCCCTGTCCTGATCATTGAAGAATTATTGGATGAACTGCATGGTGCAGCGTGGTTCACTAAGCTCGACCTGCGGTCTGGCTATCACCAGATACGGCTAGCGGAAGGGGAGGAATTCAAAATAGCATTTCAAACCCACACAGGGCATTATGAGTTCAAAGTGTTGTCGTTTGGATTGGTGGGTGGACTATCAACCTTCTTGGGCACAATGATAGACACATTCCATCCCTTGCTACGGCACTGCGTGCTTCTGTTCTTCGACGACATAGTGGTCTTCAGCAAAACGTGGCAAGATCATCTCAATCACCTGCGCCAAGTCCTCCAAATCCTTCGCCGGGATCAATGGAAAGTGAAGATCAGCAAGTGTGAGTTTGGGCAACAGCAGCTGTCATACCTGGGCCACGTGATCAGCGACAAAGGAGTTGCTACAGAGCCCAGTAAGGTTCAGGCAGTCCAATCATGGCCCACCCCGCAAGACGCAAGAGAGGTTCACCGTTTCTTGGGATTGGCAGGTTACTACCGCCGATTCGTTCATGGATTCGGCGTCATCGCCAGGCCACTTTTCAACTTACTAAAGAAAGGGGTCCCATTTGTGTGGACAGACAACACTGCACAAGCATTTGCCCTGCTGAAACAATAGCTCACCTCTGCTCCAGTTTTGACACTGCCCAATTTCAACAAAACCTTTGTGATTGAAACAGACGCGTGTGACAAGGGCATCGGAGCAGTACTTCAGCAGGATGGCCATCCTATTACGTTCATGAGCAAAAGTTTGAGCCCAAGGTACCAGGGGCTCTCTACTTACGAGAAAGAGTACCTGGCAATCGTGGTAGCAGTAGAGCAATGGCATCCCTACCTGCAGCATAGCGAGTTCATTATCCATACGGACCAAAAAAGTCTGATCCACCTGGAAGAGCAGCGATTGACAACACCCTGGCAACAACGAGCATTCACCAAACTGTTGGGTCTGCGCTACACCATTAGATACAAGAAAGGCACCGAAAACACAGCAGCTGATGCCCTTTCCCGCTTCAAACCTGCTGCAACGCTGTTCACGGTCACTTCTTGCAAGCCCAGTTGGCTCGATGATGTGTTGTCCAGTTATAACTGCAACCCACAAGCACAGAAATTGCTCGAGCAGCTAGCCATCAGAGAGGACCCCAAGGGGCGTTTCACCCTTCAGAACGGCATCTTGCGTTTCCGCGGACGCATCTGGCTAGGAGGTTCTACAGCAATCCAACAGAAGATAATTTCGGCATTCCATGGCAGTCTGATGGGAGGCCACTCGGGGTTCCCTGCCACCTTCCAGAGCATTCGCCGCCTATTTGCATGGCCCAAGATGAAGATTCAGATACTTCAGTATGTGCGTTGCTGCCCCACCTGCCAACAAGCTAAACCAGACCGAGCAGCATCCCCCGGCCTCTTGGAACCTCTGCCAATTCCTCAACATCCGTGGGATATGATAACCATTGATTTCGTCGACGGACTCCTCCAATCTGGTAACTTCAACTTCTTATGGGTGCTGGTCGACAAGCGCACCAAATTTGCTCATTTTCTGCCGCTCGCCCATCCTTATACTGCATCAAAGGTGGCTCTGCTCTATATGAACAGCATCTACAACATCCATGGACTCCCTGGGGCCATCGTTTCAGATTGAGACCCAGTATTCACCAGCATGTTTTGGCGCGAGTTGTTCAAGTACGCTGGCACTGAGCTGCGTGTGAGCGCGGCCAATCATCCTCAGACAGACGGGCAAACCGAGCGCGTCAACCAGTGTGTTGAGACTTACCTCCGGTGTTTTGTGCATGCCTACCCACAGCGTTGGAGCCACTGGATTCCACTTGCCCAATTTTGGTACAACTCGTCCCACCACTCAAGCATCGACATGTCTCCGTTCATGGCCATGTTTGGGCACGAGCCACGTCACTGGGGCATCACAGGTACCACCGAGTGCACAGTGCCAGCATTGCAATCGTGGCTCGACGAGCATGCCGTGATTCAGGATCTGCTTCAACAACACCTTCATCGTGCTCAGCAACACATGAAAGCTCAGGCGGACAAACATAGATCACTGCGGGCATTCGAGGTTGGTGATTCCGTTTACCTGAAGTTACAGCCTTATGTTCAAAGCTCAGTCGCACGGCGTGCCAATCACAAGCTATCATTCAAATACTACGGCCCGTTCAAGATCATCGGCAAGATCAATGAAGTGGCGTACAAATTGGATCTCCCAGAACAATCCTAAGTGCACCCAGTTTTCCATGTGTCCCAACTGCGCCGCTGCCTCGTTCCGGGTATGATTTCATCTCCAGAACTCCCAGTTAATTCTGACATTCCTGCAGTCCCTGTCGCAGTACTCGGGAAACGCTGGCGCAAGAAGAATGGCTTGATGATTGAGCAGGTTCTCACTCGGTGGTCAGATCAAGCAAGCACCCCCAACAGCTAGGGAGACAGAGAAGCCTTGCAAAACCGCTTTCCGGCAGCTGAGGCTTGGGGACAAGCCTCCTCTCAAGGGGGAGGGGATGTCAGCGCCCCTGCTACCCACAGGCAAGCTGACAAGGTGGACCCACAGCTCCAGGGCTCGCCAAGCTCACCCGCTAGGCCCGTCAAGAAGAGAAGGCCCAACCCGCGAGTTACTGGGCCGGCCTGGGTGCAGTGAAGCCCGACCCCAACCACTACTTAAGGCAGCTCCAACAGTGAGTGAACCATCCAGAGGATCAAGGCATCGGCGGCGGCAACCCTTACCCTATTCCCCTTGTTCTTCCTGTATCCCAAATGCTTCAATCGAACCTGAGATCGAACTAGTAAGAGTAGATCGAGTGCAATTGCTTCCACCGCATCCCACCTCTTACATATTTGGGAACGGAGGGAGTAGCAGATTTGCAATTCCTCAGCCACCGAGACACGTGCAAATTATAGCCATCGAAGAACCGGTGTAGTTCAATGCATGGTTCAAGTGATATTTCATCTTCAGAAGACGCGCTTGGAAGGTTGTCCACGGCGTAGTGTGACGCAATGGGAGTATTTCTAAATTTGCTTGTGGAAAATGATATGTTTCAAAGTGCCAAAAGTCTACCAAACTTTATAAAACCCGGCCCCTCCACGTTCCTCAGCTTTGTTGTGAATGGACGTCCATCAATGTCATTACATCAGAGACATGGATACGTACTGCATGTCTGTATCCAGTTCGGTGATTGCTGTAAGACATGATCTAGACATATATGTAGTCTTCCTCGCGTGTCTCTGACCCAACTCTTCTGAACCGTTCTTGCACCTTGCGCCCCATGGTTGCAAATGCCTGCTATATATACACATGAATATAAACATACGCATACACGACGACGCTTCTCTCGAGATAGGCATGGATATGACAACTTTCTCATGTGCCCTGCTGCTGGCGACACTGATGCCCCTTTCGACGAAAGCGTCTAGCAAAGTAAGATCGCGCTCCTCCTCTCTCACAAGACTTCGATTAATTTGCATCTTTCAGCGAATGCGGGTCAACCGTCTTGTTATGACAACATTTTACCTCAAATTTACAGCTCTACATCGTGTATTTGAGGGAGAAGAAACATGATGATCCGTCTATGGTCGCCGCGTCGCACCATGACATACTAACCTCTGTTTTTGGGAGGTACTGGCTATCTATAGTTGTTCCTGTTACATATGTGACTTGCTCACCTTTTCGTTCTAGTGGGTGACTCACAATTATTTACTTTTACTGGCAAAAGCAAGGATGAAGCCAGGAAGTCGATAGTTTACAGTTACTAGCATGGATTTTCTGGATTTGCGGCGACACTCACTGATACGCAAGCTGAGACACTTGCAGGTAATATTCGTTTCCAAGATCTGGCATTAGCATGTTTTCTTTAAGAACTCTTTTAAGACGTTTTCATTAACCTCGTGTGAAGTAAGAGGGACTTTCCATTTTAGCAGTCATTCAATCAAGATTGATTGAGTATTGCTCTTCTTATGATAAGTTTAGCCGAATCCATTGAAAAGGATAGGTTTTGGTGAGGTTTTTTGGCACTCAGGATCACATGATCTTTTTTAGGATCGGAGCGTCTTTAAAACATGCATGATCGACTGAAACTAATCATGTTTCGAGTGTAGAATTCCCTGAAGTTGTCCGCGTGAAGCGTAACACTTATCACAAACCGCACACAACTCAGAGTTGGGGCTTTCTCGGCCTTGACTATGATGGACCACAACAACAACAACCACAACAAGAGGAAGGCCTTCTGCAAAGAGCAAAGCACGGAGAAAACATCCTCATCGGGGTGATCGATTCAGGTTCGCAATTACATTTATAAGTTAAATCACCATCCACACATCCAAAAATGGGTATCCCAAAGTAGGAGATGGAGTACATCGTCAATTGATCACATGCTTATGCAACAGGCATATGGCCTGAATCGCGAAGCTTTGATGACACCGGGTATAGCATTGTGCCGGCACAGTGGAAAGGCGTGTGCCAGATTGGGCATGCGTGGAATGCCACGAGTTGCAACAGGAAGATCATCGGCGCCCGATGGTATAGTGGTGGCATCAGCGCTGAGGTGCTTAAGATGGACTACAATTCCCCTAGGGACCTCACTGGCCATGGCACACATGTAGCCTCAACAATTGTCGGTAGCCAGGTGTGGAATGTGAGCCACAGAGGGGGTGGCCTTGGTGTCGGTATGGCTCGCGGTGGAGCACCACGGTCTAGATTGGCTATATACAAGGTATGTTGTGTCGACGGGAGTTGCCCTGAGGCAGCGATCCTTGCTGCCATCGATGATGCCATAAAGGATGGCGTGGACGTTCTGTCGCTCTCACTAGGAGGAGTCCTGGCGAGGAGATCTTTGAGACATTGCATGCTGTATTGCAAGGGATCTCCGTTGTGTTTGCGGGCGGAAATGGAGGACCCGTGCCACAAATGGTGTCGAATGCCGTGCCATGGGTCATGACGGTGGCTGCTAGCACAATAGACAGATCATTCCCAACCCAAGTGATGCTCGGGAACAATGAAAAGTTGGTGGTACGTACAAACAAATCTTAAATCTTCGAGTGATTCTTATGTTATACGATATGGTATTTGTTGTCATTTGATTTTGTCTAAAAAGGAATATTAATCACACTTATAAGCATTTGGTTCAACATCCAAGAATCCAAGTTTCAAAGTATCACGCCACGTATAACGTACAGACAAAAATTGAACTAATATTTCAGGTTGTGCAGATTTAAACAGTGTAGTAAATCATCTTCAGTTTTTTATTTCAAAAAACTCGAGCAACCGAATTGCTAACAAAAATGCAATTACCAAATTGTACAAAAATCCTGCATTAATATGATAGACCAAATTGGTGTTGCTCTCTAGTGTTCATGAACTTACATGCATTGTTTTGCCATATGAACTTGACTCTTTCCTCAACAAAACAACTTGACTCTTCCGAGATGCATGCAAAAAGGAAAATGGAGCTAGGGGGCGGAGCCGGATAATGGAGATGGCCATCGAACCATAGAAGGCATATTCACGTAGCATAGTAAATATCGTAGTGTCTAGGTAGTCTAAATATGCCTGTTGTTCGAAAATATGAATGAAAACTATTGTCTATTAATTTAGAGTTGGTTCTACAATCACCACTATCAAAGGATGATTTATTTAGACCTTAACCAGACTTTCTTCTTCATCATCCCTACACAACCACAGGTGAACAATCAAAAAAATTCTAATTAGTTTTTGATGTATATTTGTACTTTGTACACACAAGTTAATCTAATATTGGGAGAGTAGCCAAGGACTAACCAAAACATAATCAGAATTCGAGATGAGTGTATAGACTATCACTTCTTCCTTACCCTTGCTACTATGGGTCAGCACCCATGCATGATGGAAACTAACAATCTATCCGTGGATCGAACCAACAACAGGTATATTTTTAGTGCCACCTTGAAGCTTTCCATAATTTCTAGAATACAGAAGAAATGGTTCCTTAAAGGTTTGACAATTTGACTTGGAGCTGAGTTTGACCTTAATCATGCAAAAATAAGAATTCACTCTCCGTGACGTGCCTTATTCCCCCATATCTTCTTACTTTGCATATTACGTTTGTCTTAATTCAAACTTAGTAAGTTTGACTAAATTTATATTAAAAATGCCAACATCTACAATATCAATTAAAAGGGTAGTACCCCCCCCCCCTAGTAGTTTATTCCATAGAATAAAATTGAATCATATCTATTCCCTCCACTCCATAATAAGAGTGTCGTGATTTTAGTTGACACTTATTTTGGAACGAAAGGAGTACTATAGAACTGCCATTTTAATATCCTCGATGCATACGGCTTGGCCCAAATTGTGAATCTGATCATCGTACATGATCGCCCAGCCAGACACATATATGATTTTTTGTTGTTGTAACATATAAGATGTTGTAGACATGCACGTACTTGATGTGAGGTTGTAGGGCCGAGGTTATGGACTAGAGGGGGTGAATAATCCTATCAAAAATTACTACTCCAAATTTTAGTTTTTTCTAAAATAGGGTTGAAACTTGTGGCATCTACACAATTGTGATGCATACAATCAGCTTTATTAAGCTTGATGCAACACAATGAGGACAAAGTCATCAACAAGTGGAGTACAGAACATAGATAGCTACCCTAGAACCATTACCAGATATAAATATAACAACTTTGACTTAGTCGACTTCTTCTACCGCCACGCCTTCAAGAAGGATAAACACCCTCACACTGGTGTTACCATGTTTGGCCGGAAACGACCAAGACAAGAAGTTTTATCCTTATTATCACAACCAACCACTACAGGTCATCACATCAGTAAGGAGACAATGCCTTGAAGAAGGTAACAACGCAAGATTGTCGCTACAGTGCCCGATCAATAGAGGCTAGAACATGAGTTTTTACCCTGGACATGAAGCAGTGTTCCAGTTATCATCTTGATGTAGGATCTTAAGAAAGTCGTGGTAGCCAAATATGATTAAAAAGTATATGATGTTTTCTGATGTTCAGATAGTCGGTGCTACCTACTCCTCATTCGTTGAGGTCTGGGCACAAAGTCCTAAGACCACAAATGTCTCGGTAAGGTCGCCCACAAAGAGCCAGCCAAGCACTTTCCCACCTATGCCACAGTGGCTTGATACCACCAGGGACAAAGCCTCACTTAGGGATGGAAGTAGGTAGGATATGGGTGGGTACAACCTCCTTCTACCTAAACCCATATCCCAAAAAACTTTTTATACCCACCCATTTCAATACCCATGGGCACAAATTGACACCCATACCCATACCCATCGGGTATCCTATACCGAATGGGTATCCAGTGGGTACAATATATAGCATTTACATTTTGAAAGAGTAGAGAAATGAGCCTAAAATTAAAGTGATATTGGGCAAGCAGTCTAGCAACGACGCAACCTCCTCTAGTGGTTGACCTCTTGGAGCAACAAGGGAGTAAGAGCAACAGTTGGTGGAATTCTGATAAAGTGGGAGGCGGGAATCGGAACTAGGGATCGCTTGATCGAGAGTAGTACAAGAGTTTGGTGGTGATGAGTCATGATTTCATTGTTTTGATGAGTCATATAGGACGTAGGAGGGGTGGTGAGCTGGTGATTGCGAACCTATGGAACTATGACTGGTTTAGGGAATAAGGGATTAGGGTTGGGTTAAAGGAGTTGGATGTTGATTCCACATGTGGTCGGAGTTAATTTCATCTATTAATACTTTGGGGTATCCATTAGGTTACCCATGGGCGCAATTTCATACCCGTACCCTACCCATATATTTTGTGGGTATGGATACCCATTACCCATGGGTACAAAATCTTGCCAAGTTTCACCCATGCCCATTGTTTTCGGGGAGGCTACCCGTGGGTACCCATACCCATGGGAAAAACTGCCATCCCTAGCCTCACTCTCGGTTGTTCCTACACAAAGAAGGCAATTATGGGGCATGTACAATACACCTTGAAGGTTCTCATGTACTCCTACCAGTTTAGGAGGTTCACACCCTCCAAGGATAACAAGTAATGCAAAGTCACTTCGAGAAAGTCTCCAAGAGATGTCCGATCGACTCCCTGAAGGATCTCTCTCTCTCTCTCCCTCTCTCTCTCCCTCTCCCTCTCCCTATCCCTCTCCCTCTCCCTCTCCCTATCCCTCTCTCTCTCTC
>NC_041391.1:151090136-151112772 GCF_002162155.2 Triticum dicoccoides
TCTCCCTCTCCCTCTCTCTCCCCCCTCTCTCTCTATCTCTCTCTCTCTCTCTCGCACACACACACACACAGATATATAAGCTTGAAGCAAAGAGGGATGTAGCACAAAAAAGGGAGGAGTTTGTCCTTCAAACTTTCAAGTTTTTGCTCTCAAAGATACTCACTATCACCAAGGATCTCGAGATGTGCTATCTAACACATGGGGGGGGGGATATGTTGAAAGGAGATTCGACTGATGCACGATTAAAAGCAACTAACCCAGAAGTTGATCATGGATGTTTTACTGGTACTTCAAGACTCATTAAATTTGAATGATCAGTTGGGAAGACAAAGTAAGCCTCTCAAAGATCCAATTACACATAGACACTAACACAAAAGGAGCTCATTTATGCTAGTAAGAGAACTTACTCAGACCGAGATAATGATTCTCGGAGGTACCGGGGTCAACTGAGCAAATCTCAGAATTGAATCAGTGCAAAAACAACTAAGTCTCAACTCGGAGGTATGTGATAGGATTTTCTCGGGAACTGGCCCTATTCTGAGACACTGGGCTAAAACTGTTGGGGAACGTAGTAATTTCAAAATTTTCCTACGCACACGCAAGATCATGGTGATGTATAGCAACAAGAGGGGAGAGTGTCTCCACGTACCCTCGTAGACCGAAAGCGGAAGCGTTATGACAACGCGGTTGATGTATTCGTAAGTCTTCATGATCAGACCGATCCAAGCACCGAACGTACGACACCTCCGTGTTCTGCACACATTCAGCTCAATGACGATCCCCGGACTCCGATCCAGCAGGGTGTCGGGGATGAGTTCCATCAGCACGATGGTGTGGTGACGATGATGATGTTCTACCGACGCAGGGCTTCGCCTAATCTCCGCGACGATATGACTGAGGTGGAATATGGTGGAGGGGGGCACCGCACACGGCTAAGGAACGATCATAAAGATCAACTTGTGTGTTCGAGGGTGCCCCCTGCCCCCATATATAAAGGAGCAAGCGGGGAGGCCGGCCGGCCCTAGGGGGCGCGCCAAGGAGGGGGGGGAGTCCTCCTCCTAGTGGGAGTAGGACTCCCCTTTCCTAGTCCAACTAGGAAGAGAGAGGGGGAAGGAAAGAGAGGGAGAGGGAGAGGGAAAGAGGGGCCGCGCTCCCCTTCCCTAGTCCAATTCGGACTCCCCATGGGGGGGGGGGCGCCACCTCCTGGGCTGCTGCCCTCTCTCTCCCCTCAGGCCCACTAAGACCCAATACTTCCCCGAGGGGGTTCCGGTAACCCCTCCGGCACTCCGGTTTTCTCCGAAATCACCCGGAACACTTCCTCTGTCCGAATATAGTCGTCCAATATATCGATCTTTATGTCTCGACCATTTCGAGACTCCTCGTCATGTCTGTGATCACATCCGGGACTCCGAACAACCTTCGGTACATCAAAACTTATAAACTCATAATAAAACTGTCATCGTAACGTTAAGCGTGCGGACCCTACGGGTTCGAGAACTATGTAGACATGACCTAGAACTGTTTCCGGTCAATAACCAATAGTGGAACCTGGATGTTCATATTGGCTCCTACATATTCTACGAAGATCTTTATCGGTCAAACCGCATAACAACATACGTTGTTCCCTTTGTCATTGGTATGTTACTTGCCCGAGATTCGATCGTCGGTATCCAATACCTAGTTCAATCTCGTTACCAGCAAGTCTCTTTACTCGTTCCGTAATACATCATCCTGTAACTAACTCATTAGTTACAATGCTTGCAAGGCTTAAGTGATGTGTATTACCGAGAGGGCCCAGAGATACCTCTCCGATAATCGGAGTGACAAAACCTAATCTCGAAATACGCCAACCCAACATGTACCTTCGGAGACACCTGTAGAGCCCCTTTATAATCACCCAGTTACATTGTGACGTTTGGTAGCACACAAAGTGTTCCTCGGGTAAACGGGAGTTGTATAATCTCATAGTTGTAGGAACTTTGTATAAGTCATGAAGAAAGCAATAGCAACATACTAAACGATCAAGTGCTAAGCTAACGGAATGGGTCAAGTCAATCACATCATTCTCCTAATGATGTGATCCCGTTAATCAAATGACAACACATGTCTATGGTTAGGAAACATAACCATCTTTGATTAATGAGCTAGTCAAGTAGAGGCATACTAGTGACATTATGTTTGTCTATGTATTCACACATGTATCATGTTTCCGGGTAATACAATTCTAGCATGAATAATAAACATTTATCATGATATGAGGAAATAAATAATAACTTTATTATTGCCTCTAGGGCATATTTCCTTCAGTCTCCCACTTGCACTAGAGTCAATAATCTAGATTACATAGTAATGATTCTAACACCCATGGAGTCTTGGTGCTGATCATGTTTTGCTCGTGGAAGAGGCTTAGTCAACGGGTCTGCAATATTCAGATCCGTATGTATCTTGCAAATCTCTATGTCTCCCACCTGGACTTGGTCCCGGATGGAATTGAAGCGTCTCTTGATGTGCTTGGTCCTCTTGTGAAATCTGGATTCCTTTGCCAAGGGAATTGCACTAGTACTGTCACAGAAGATCTTCATTGGTCCCGATGCACTAGTTATGACACCTAGATCGGAAATGAACTCCTTCGTCCAGACTCCTTCATTTGCTGCTTCCGAAGTAGCTATGTACTCCGCTTCACATGTAGATCCCGCTACGACGCTTTGTTTAGAACTGCACCAACTAACAGCTCCACCGTTCAATATAAATACGTATCCGGTTTGCGATTTAGAATCGTCCGGATCAGTGTCAAAGCTTGCATCGATGTAACCCTTTACGACAAGCTCTTTGTCACCTCCATAAACGAGAAACAAATCCTTAGTCCTTTTCAGGTATTTCAGAATGTTCTTGACCGCTGTCCAGTGATCCACTCCTGGATTACTTTGGTACCTCCCTGCTAAACTAATAGCAAGGCACACATCAGGTCTGGTACACAGCACTGCATACATGATAGAGCCTATGGCTGAAGCATAGGGAACTCCTTTCATTTTCTCTCTATCTTCTGCAGTGGTCGGGCATTGAGTCTGACTCAACTTCACACCTTGTAATACAGGCAAGAACCCTTTCTTTGCCTGATCCATATTGAACTTTTTCAAAACTTTATCAAGGTATGTGCATTGTGAAAGTCCAATCAAGTGTCTTGATCTATCTCTATAGATCTTGATGCCCAATATGTAAGCAACTTCACCGAGGTCTTTCATTGAAAAACTTTTATTCAAGTATCCTTTTATGCTATCCAGAAATTCTATATCATTTCCAATCAATAATATGTCGTCCACATATAATATCAGAAATGCTACAGAGCTCCCACTCACTTTCTTGTAAATACAGGCTTCTCCAAAAGTCTGTATAAAACCATATGCTTTGATCACACTATCAAAGCGTTTATTCCAACTCCGAGAGGCTTGCACCAGACCATAAATTGATCGCTGGAGCTTGCACACTTTGTTAGCTCCCTTAGGATCGACAAAACCTTCCGGTTGCATCATATACAACTCTTCTTCCAGAAATCCATTCAGGAATGCAGTTTTTACATCCATTTGCCATATTTCATAATCATAAAATGCGGCAATTGCTAACATGATTCGGACAGACTTAAGCATCGCTACGGGTGAGAAGGTCTCATCGTAGTCAACCCCTTGAACTTGTCGAAAACCTTTTGCAACAAGTCGAGCTTTGTAAACAATAACATTACCGTCAGCGTCAGTCTTCTTCTTGAAGATCCATTTATTCTCTATTGCTTGCCGACCATTGGGAAAGTCAACCAAAGTCCACACTTTGTTCTCATACATGGATCCCATCTCAGATTTCATGGCTTCAAGCCATTTTGCGGAATCTGGGCTCACCATCGCTTCTTCATAGTTCGTAGGTTCACCATGATCTAGTAGCATGACTTCCAGAATAGGTTACCGTACCACTCTGGTGCGGATCTTACTCTGGTTGATCTACGAAGTTCAGTCACAACTTGATCTGAAGTTTCATGATCATCATCATTAACTTCCTCACTAATTGGTGTAGGTGTCACAGGAACCGATTTCTGTGATGAACTATTTTCCAATAAGGGAGCTAGTACTGTTACCTCATCAAGTTCTACTTCCCTCCCACTCACTTCTTTCGAGAGAAACTCCTTCTCTAGAAAGGAACCATTCTTAGCAACAAATGTCTTGCCTTCGGATCTGTGATAGAAGGTGTACCCCACTGTCTCCTTTGGGTATCCTATGAAGACACATTTTTCCGATTTGGGTTCAAGCTTATCAGGTTGAAGCTTTTTCACCGAAGCATCGCAGCCCCAAACTTTCAGAAACGACAACTTTGGTTTCTTGCCAAACCATAGTTCATAAGGAGTCATCTCAACGGATTTTGATGGTGCCCTATTTAATGTGAATGCGGCCGTCTCTAAAGCATAACCCCAAAACAATAGCGGTAAATCGGTAAGAGACATCATAGATCGCATCATATCTAGTAAAGTACGATTATGACGTTCGGACACACCATTACGCTGTGGTGTTCCAGGTGGCGTAAGTTGCGAAACTATTCCGCATTGTTTCAAATGTAGACCAAACTCGTAACTCAAATATTCTCCTCATCAGATCGTAGAAACTTTATTTTCTTATTACGATGATTTTCAACTTCACTCTGAAATTCTTTGAACTTTTCAAATGTTTCAGATTTATGCTTCATTAAGTAGATATACCCGTATCTGCTTAAATCATCTGTGATGGTGAGAAAATAACGATATCCGCCATGAGCCTCAACATTCATCAGACCACATACATCTGTATGTATGATTTCCAACAAATCTGTTGCTCTCTCCATAGTTCCGGAGAACGGCGTTTTAGTCATCTTGCCCATGAGGCACGGTTCGCAAGTACCAAGTGATTCATAATCAAGTGGTTCCAAAAGTCCATCAGTTTGGAGTTTCTTCATGTGTTTTACACCAATATGACCTAAACGGCAGTGCCACAAATAAGTTGCACTATCATTATCAACTCTGCATCTTTTGGCTTCAACATTATGAATATGTGTATTACTACTATCGAGATTCATCAAAAATAGACCACTCTTTAAGGGTGCATGACCATAAAAGATATTACTCATATAAATAGAACAACCATTATTCTCTGATTTAAATGAATAACCGTCTCGAATCAAACAAGATCCAGATATAATGTTCATGCTCAACGCTGGCACCAAATAACAATTATTCAGGTCTAAAACTAATCCCGAAGGTAGATGTAGAGGTAGCGTGCCGACCGCGATCACATCGACTTTGGAACCATTTCCCACGCGCATCGTCACCTCGTCCTTAGCCAGTGTTCGCTTATTCCGTAGTCCCTGTTTCGAGTTGCAAATATTAGCAACATAACCAGTATCAAATACCCAGGTGCTACTGCGAGCTCTAGTAAGGTACACATCAATAACATGTATATCACATATACCTTTGTTCACTTTGCCATCCTTCTTATCCGCCAAATACTTGAGGCAGTTCCGCTTCCAGTGACCAGTTTGCTTGCAGTAGAAGCACTCAGTTTCAGGCTTAGGTCCAGACTTGGGTTTCTTCTCTTGAGCAGCAACTTGCTTGCTGTTCTTCTTGAAGTTCCCCTTCTTCTTCCCTTTGCCCTTTTTCTTGAAACTAGTGGTCTTGTTGACCATCAACACTTGATGCTCCTTCTTGATTTCTACCTCCGCAGCTTTTAGCATCGCGAAGAGCTCGGGAATTGTCTTGTTCATCCCTTGCATATTATAGTTCATCACGAAGCTCTTGTAGCTTGGTGGCAGTGATTGGAGAATTCTGTCAATGATGCTATCATCCGGAAGATTAACTCCAAGTTGAATCAAGTGATTATTATACCCAGACATTTTGAGTATATGCTCACTGACAGAACTATTCTCCTCCATCTTGCAGCTATAGAACTTATTGGAGACTTCATATCTCTCAATCCGGGCATTTGCTTGAAATATTAACTTCAACTCCTGGAACATCTCATATGCTCCATGACGTTCAAAACGTCGTTGAAGACCCGGTTCTAAGCCGTAAAGCATGGCACACTGAACTATTGAGTAGTCATCAGCTTTGCTCTGCCATACGTTCATAACATTTGGCGTTGCTCCTATAGCAGGTCTGGCACCCAGCGGTGCTTCCAGGATGTAATTCTTCTGTGCAACAATGAGGATAATCCTCAAGTTAGAGACCCAGTCCGTGTAATTGCTACCATCATCTTTCAACTTTGCTTTCTCAAGGAACGCATTAAAATTCAACGGAACAACAACACGAGCCATCTATCTACAACAAACATAGATAAGCAAAATACTATCAGGTACTAAGTTCATGATAAATTTAAGTTCAATTAATCATATTACTTAAGAACTCCCACTTAGACAAACATCTCTCTAGTCATCTTAAGTGATCACGTGATCCAAATCAACTAAACCATAACCGATCATCACGTGAGATGGAGTAGTTTTCAATGGTGAACATCACTATGTTGATCATATCTACTATATGATTCACGCTCGACCTTTCGGTCTCCGTGTTCCGAGGCCATATCTGCATATGCTAGGCTCGTCAAGTTTAACCTGAGTATTCTGCGTGTGCAAAACTGGCTTGCACCCGTTGTAGATGGACGTTGAGCTTATTACACCCGATCATCACATGGTGTCTGGGCACGACGAACTTTAGCAACGGTGCATACTCAGGGAGAACACTTCTTGATAATTATGTGAGAGATCATCTTAAAATGCTACCGTCAATCAAAGCAAGATAAGATGCATAAAGGATAAACATCACATGCAATCAATATAAGTGATATGATATGGCCATCATCATCTTGTGCTTGTGATCTCCATCTCCGAAGCACCGTCATGATCACCATCGTCACCGGCGCGAGACCTTGATCTCCATCGTAGCATCGTTGTCGTCTCGCTAACTATTGCTTCTACGACTATCGCTACCGCTTAGTGATAAAGTAAAGCAATTACAGGGCGTTTGCATTTCATACAATAAAGCGACAACCATATGGCTCCTGCCAGTTGCCGATAACTTGGTGACAAAACATGATCATCTCATACAATAAAATATAGCATCACGTCATGACCATATCACATCACAACCTGCCCTTCAAAAACAAGTTAGACATCCTCTACTTTGTTGTTGCAAGTTTTACGTGGCTGCTACGGGCTGAGCAAGAACCGTTCTTACCTATGCATCAAAACCACAACGATAGTTTGTCAAGTTAGTGCTGTTTTAACCTTCGCAGGGACCGGGCGTAGCCACACTCGGTTCAACTAAAGTTGGAGAAACTGACACCCGCCAGCCACCTGTGTGCAAAGCACGTCGGTAGAACCAGTCTCGCGTAAGCGTACGCGTAATGTTGGTCCGGGCCGCTTCATCCAACAATACCGCCGAACCAAAGTATGACATGCTGGTAAGCAATATGACTTGTATCACCCACAACTCACTTGTGTGCTACTCGTGCATATAACATCAACGCATAAAAACCTAGGCTCTGATACCATTGTTGGGGAACGTAGTAATTTCAAAATTTTCCTACGCACATGCAAGATCATGGTGATGTATAGCAATGAGAGGGGAGAGTGTGTCCACGTACCCTCGTAGACCGAAAGCGGAAGTGTATTCGTACGTCTTCACGATCCGACCGATCCAAGCACCGAACGTACGACACCTCCGTGTTCTGCACACGTTCAGCTCGATGACGATCCCCAGACTCCGATCCAGCAGGGTGTCGGGGATGAGTTCCGTCAGCACGACGGTGTGGTGACGATGATGATGTTCTACCGACGCAGGGCTTCGCCTAAACTCCGCGACGATATGACCGAGGTGGAATATGGTGGAGGGGGGCACCACACACGGCCAAGGAACGATCATGAAGATCAACTTGTGTGTTCTAGGGTGCCCCCTTCCCCCGTATATAAAGGAGCAAGGGGGAGGCCGGACGGCCCTAGGGGGCGCGCCAAGGAGGGGGGAGTCCTCCTCCTAGTGGGAGTAGGACTCCCCTTTCCTAGTCCAACTAGGAAGAGAGAGGGGGAAGGAAAGAGAGGGAGAGGGAGAGGGAAAGAGGGGCCGCGCCCCCCTTCCCTAGTCGAATTCGGACTCCCCATGGGGGGGCGCCACCTCCTAGGCTGCTTCCCTCTCTCTCCCCTCAGGCCTAGTAAGGCCCAATACTTCCCCGGGGGGTTCCGGTAACCCCTCTGGCACTCCGGGTTTCTCTGAAATCACCCGGAACACTTCCGATGTCCGAATATAGTCGTCCAATATATCGATCCTTATGTCTCGACCATTTTGAGACTCCTCGTCATGTCCGTGATCACATCCGGGACTCCGAACAACCTTCGGTACATCAAAACTTATAAACTGATAATAAAACTGTCATCATAACGTCAAGCGTGCGGACCCTACGGGTCCGAGAACTATGTAGACATGACCTAGAACTGTTTCCGGTCAATAACCAATAGTGGAACCTGACTGTTCATATTGGCTCCTACATATTCTACGAAGATCTTTATTGGTCAAACCGCATAACAACATACGTTGTTCCCTTTGTCATTGGTATGTTACTTGCCCGAGATTCGATCGTCGGTATCCAATACCTAGTTCAATCTCGTTACCAGCAAGTCTCTTTACTCGTTCTGTAATACATCATCCCGTAACTAACTCATTAGTTACAATGCTTGCAAGGCTTAAGTGATGTGTATTACCGAGAGGGCCCAGAGATACCTCTCCGACAATCGGAGTGACAAAACCTAATCTCGAAATACGCCAACCCAACATGTACCTTCAGAGACACCTGTAGGGCACCTTTATAATCACCCAGTTACGTTGTGACGTTTAGCACACAAAGTGTTCCTCGGGTAAACGGGAGTTGCATAATCTCATAGTTGTAGGAACTTTGTATAAGTCATGAAGAAAGCAATATCAACATACTAAACGATCAAGTGCTAGGCTAACAGAATGGGTGAAGTCAATCACATCATTCTCCTAATGATGTGATCCCGTTAATCAAATGACAACACATGTCTATGGTTAGGAAACATAACCATCTTTGATTAATGAGCTAGTCAAGTAGAGGCATACTAGTGACATTATGTTTGTCTATGTATTCACGCATGTATCATGTTTCCGGGTAATACAATTCTAGCATGAATAATAAACATTTATCACGATATGAGGAAATAAATAATAACTTTATTATTGCCTCTAGGGCATATTTCCTTCAAAAACAAATCGAGAGGTGCTCGGAAGTGCCTAAAAGAGTTATTCTCAGATGTACCGGACCTAACATAGATGGTCTGGACGAAAATAGAGATCGGTGGCACCAGAGAAAATCTTTCAATCAACAACAATGAATCTTCCTTCGGAGGCATCAAGATTTTTTAAATCAGAAAATGCCATCACACACCATTCATTTGATGCACCCCTTTCTAATGTGTATCACATCCCACATGCTTTTGCACATGTGTGTGATGAGACCCTAACATCGACAACATAGAGGTGCATCTCTGACCAAGATTATTAGGAAACCTGTATTTTTTCCGGTTCCTATGAAACAAACACCCAAGTTGACAGAATTCCTAGGAAGACATTATTTTTGCACATGCATTCTTACCATATTCCTGTATTTTCCTCATCCTAAGTTTTTAGGATGCTGCAAACCAAAGGAGCCATAATATACTTTAGGTACGACCATCTAAACCACGAATCGTTAGTACATATTCACCCGTGAAAATAATTTTGAACCGGACTGAAGATTTAGACTACAAAATAGGGTAACAAATTCAGGCGCACATTTGTCGAAGCCGACATTACTTGCTTAATAACCAATATGATGTTTACTAATTTACTATATGCATCTTTTGTACGGAATCTGGCGGTGAAAAAGATTGAAATCTGGTAGGTAGTTTGAACTGCACAAGTTTTTTCCTACAACGAGTTTTAATATGGTAATATCATCTTTTATTTTCCTGTGTACCCTTGGCATTTCTGGGTTTTTTTCTACGTGCACCTAGCAATATTTGTTTCGTATATAGTTAATTAATCAATAATTGGAAGAGATGGTTTGCATGCACATGCCAAGGTTTGGATGTTTAGTCAATTTTAAATTCAGTTTAACTATTTGAGATGCTTACACTCAAACTGATTTTTTATCAAGAATTAATTATACCTTGCAATAGTTTTATTTGTTATGTTTATACTTTTTGGTAGTTATTTTCCATAATTATCTCAAGACATAAACACATCCTACAAAGTCCAATAAAACCTTACAACGTAAACAAAATTACATTATGGAAACCATAGTCTTGTTTTAATTAATCACCTATCTTACAAATAACTACTTGGCCAATCCTACGTGTCTAAAGACAAAGGTGAACTTTTTCGTGTTTTTATTTTGAATGCAGGGGCAATCTCTTCACTACAACACATCCGTGATCAGCAACGACTTTAAGGCCCTCGTTCATGCGAGGAGGTGATATGAAATATAGAAGCCACTTGGCACATTTGATTTGTAGTTCCACATGCTGTATAATCACAATTCATTGATTCTGAGTGATACCGAATTTGATATATTTATCTAGCTGTGACATGGAGACACTAGCATCGAGCAATGTCACAGGCAAAATCGTATTGTGCTATGCACCAGAGGTGGCCTTTCTCACCTCGCCTCGGGTGGCACTTCGCAATGCCATCAACCGTACCTTGGAGGCCGGTGCTAAGGGCCTCATTTTCGCACAGTATGCCATCAATAATGTCAACAATGTGGCCGCGTGCCACAACATTATGCCTTGTGTTCTCGTGATTTTGAGATAGCACATAGAATTGCTTCATATTGGGATATGACAGGGTGAGCATATGTTGTCAGGTTGATAGGCGAGGTGAACACATGTTGATTTTCTTGTACAATAATTAACTCATGTCTGTCATGTGCCATGTTAGGAGTCCGGTGGTGAAGGTGTCACCTACCATGAGCGTTGTTGGAAATGAGGTGTTGTCGCCGAGGGTCGCCTCTGTTCTCGTCGAGAGGCCCTAGCCTAGCGTTTTCAGCCATACTCAAGGTATGTATTTCTTCTTATTTAAAGAAAAGTAGGTTGCACTTCGCTATGTACCTAGGCTCTCTAGTTGTTGGAATACTTGAGACTTGTATCATGTACATGTTTGAATAGCCTGATATAGCTGCACCGGGAGTCAACATCTTGGCAGCAGTGCGCGGCACCTACGTGTTGTTGTCCGGGACGTCCATGGCATGTCCTCATGTCTCAGCGGTCACTGCGCTGCTCAAGTCGGTTCACCCTGACTGGTCACCTGCCATGATCAAATCTGCCGTTATCACCACAGGTACAAACATGGCAATATAGTAAAGTTAATATTCTAAGTCCCTCGTCACAATATGCATAAGACAAGCTTCATCACTACTTAAACTTCTTGCAGCTTCAGTGACCGATCGTTTCGGTATGCCGATCCAAGCTGAGGGGGTGCCAAGAAAACTAGCTGACCCTTTTGATTTTGGGGGTGGCCACATGGACCCAGACAGGGCCGTCGATCCTGGCTTGGTTTATGATGTGGATGCAAAGGAGTACAACAAATTCTTGAATTGCACCCTCGGATTGTTAGACGGCTGTGAGTCCTACCAACTCAATCTCAACCTCCCATCAATCGCCGTGCCAAACCTAAAGGACAATGTCACAATTTCACGAACTGTCACCAATGTCGGACCGGTGGAAGCGACTTACTGAGTGGTTGTTGAGTCTCCCGCAGGGGTAGCCGTGTTGATGGAGCCATCTATTATTAGTTTCACCAAAGGTGGTAGGGAGACTCGGGGCATCCCGCTCTTCGGCCAGGACCGGGAGCTCGCCTCCTCTCCTGCACGTGGGCGCCATCGACCACGCTGCAACATGGTGTGCAGCTCGTCGCGGCTCAAATTGCAGGTCGGTATGCCACTCGTCGGTGAATTTTTTGTAGCTCACTGAATTTCCTTTTGCAGTTCATTGTCAGATCCATGGCGCTGGTCGTGCCTTCTCCTGCTGCTCTGTGTGAGGCAAGGACGGTTCTGCCGCGCCGGGAAACCCTCCCCAGTGCAACCCATACACCTTCTTCCACGGATCCAGTGGCTATCTCCTGGTGGAGATAGGAAGATCGAGCACACCCCTTCTACAGACCGTGCTTTTTTGTGTTTGAGGATTTTATGTATAAAAATTACAGGAACTCGTTTGATTGCAGTACGCGATGAAACATGGTGATGTTTAGAGATCAGCATGCAGTTTCGGCCATGTGGACATGCAGTGCAGAATGGTGTTTTCCATGTTTGATGATTTTATGTATAAAAGTTATATGGCCTCGTTTGAAAAGTGTTGAAAACCTAATGCAGTTAATTATGAAAACCTTGGTGGTTCACTGTGAGTTAGCTCGTCGCTGGGAAAACTGGAGGTTCTTCGATCACGAGGTCTACCGGATCCGTCAGCATGCGGAGATGCAGTCAGCTGCGGCGTAGTATGCAGGTTTGTAGTGTTTGGTGTGCAGCTTCACCGCGCATGGCTTGCAGTGCAAATCTTGCAGTTAATCTGGCGTTCCTGGGTCAACGTCTGGGCGCATATTCCAGCTTTCTGTATTTTTATTCACGGTTTTGCTCTGTAAAAATGTAGTTTGGTTAGCTTGGTAGTGCAGCACCTTGTTTCGTTTTGTGCAGTTTCCTGCCCAAAAAAGATTACTAAATATGGATGGTGAAAAAATTGTGGATTATTTCTTGATGCAGTTCCCTTGGAAATCCTTTGGTGGTTCACTTTGAAAGAAAAGAGAAAAAGAAAAAAAATCGAAAATTTGATGCAACTCATTAACATTGACCGTGTAGTCCAGATGAGACAAAAAAATTCAACAGAAATCAAAACATCTCAAAGAAGTTCGCTTATTATCAGATGTAGTTCACTCGCTCCGTCCTTGCGGTCCACTTGTTAGAAAAAAAAAAGACAACAGAAAACTTAATTTCTTTTACAAAAAGACAAGAAATCATGAAGTTCACTTGACCGGCTGATGAAGTGCGATTTTCCAGCCGAAGTAGTGCGGTTTTCTGTCGGATGAAGTTCACTCGTCAATTTAGGGGTCGTAAAAAACAGAATGTCCGCATTTTGGTAATATTAAAACTGCTCTTAAACTGTAAGAAATTAGAGAGAGTGCTCTACATGAAAAAGTTGTGTCTCGACAATATCTTTCCAACGGCGTATCGTTTGGATCATTCCGACAAGCGATTTGAAAAAAATTACAAAAAAATGGCCGCAGCCACACATCGTCAGCCGCATGATTTTCAAAATTAACTAAAAACCGCAAGGAATCTCAAAAAAATTTCAACATGTGAAAGTTGCGCCTCATCCATAGCTTTCCAACGGTGTATCACACGTCTCGTTTCGACAAACGGTGAAAAAACTGGAGCGAAAACAGTACTGAAAATTTTAAAAAATTTAAAAACAGAGTTCCGCGATTTAGTAAATTTGAAACTGCTCTTAAACCATAACGAATTAGAGAAAATAACAGATATGAAAAAGATGCGCCTCGACGATATCTTTCCAACGGTGTATCATTTGCTTCATTCCGGCGAGCGGTTTAGAAGAAATCACGAAAAAACGCTCGCTGCCACTCGTCATGGGCCGCACCATTTTCAAAACTCCTCTTAAACCGTGTGAAATCTCGAAAAGTGTTCAACATGTCGAAGTTGAGCCTAATACATAGCTTTTCAACTCTATATTACACGACTCGTTCCGATAAACGGTTAAAAAATTAGAGCAAAAACAGTACCGAAAAAATAACACGTGCAGTTTTTTCCGACGAGAAGTTCACTCGTGTGAGTACTGCAGCACACTTGGTTTAAAGAATGACGTGCACTTGCGTTCGGCGTGCAGTGCGGAAGTGGTGTGCAGAATATATATACTAGGAAACATGCCCGTGCATTGCAACGGGAGAAAACAACCCTTACATGCCCTTACCCATTGAGTATGGCTAAAGACCTCACCCTCATGCCCATAACATAATAAACATGACTAATACCTCATTCTCGGGTCCACATCCTCCATTTCAATATAACACCAGACACATGTTTCCGCTTGTCGTCTTTGTCGTCCTCGTCGTCGGTGGTCGCAGTACCAGCTGTCACTAATCAAGGTTGGCAAGGTCCAATAGCTGGATTGTTGAGCCACCTTCGTGTCCGATGAAGATCAAAAGCGTTGAACACAATTTGTTTTTATCATTTGGCTAATATAATAGGGTAAAAGCACTGCACATAATATATGTCCGTGTTATCATGTAAATTGAGCAGTTTGTGTCAGATAGACCTTGAAACCTTAGTTGGACTCCTCATGCATTTGGCGGGAGTCATTAGGCCGACTGAGACTGGTTGTACGTGAAGACGCAAAAGAGAAAAAGATTCCTTTTCATATCCCTAGTTTAATAAAATGAAGTAAACCAAAGCATGACGTGGGCATATTTCAAATATTCGCCAAGTTTTATTATATATGTATAGATTAAAACAATTTAGCTACAGTACCTCCCATAAAAAAACATGTTTACAAAATGTTTGCCTTTTCAAATTTAAAGTTCAAAAAATATTTGTGTTTTAAAAATGTTTCCAAATTCGAGAAATAATCACAACAATAGCCCCTAATTTTAAAAAATTGTCTGTGTTTTAAAAAAAATACTCAGGTTTCAAAAAAATAGAAATAAAAATATTTTTCTTTAAAAAAATGTGCGACTTTTAAAAAATTATTAACAACTTGGCCAAATTTTCGCATTCTAAAATATATTCACTTTGAAAAATATATTTTCCTCACAGTATCTGGCGCCACTATGTACGTAATTTAAAATTTCGTGGTGCTAATAAAATAAATAGTCTTGTTTAGTCTATTGGTAAGCATTTGAGTGCTCTAGCATGAGTGGATGGGTTTGATTCCTCGCGTCGCAGTATGTTTTTCTTGGAAATTCTTTTAGCGCGGGCTCTTTGTACGCTAATGGGCCGGCCCATTGTGGCTCTATGCGTCCTGTGATTTTTTTGGATAGAAACGAATCGAGAGAAAGACGAAACGCTGCGACTTACAAAGCCTAGGACGTACAAAAATTATGTGGGTCCACCGTGAACGAAAAATACTGGAGAAACAATCCGTCCTTTAATATTAGGGAAAGATATATCCAAGGATGCTTTCGGGTTTGCGAGGCAGGTGCCACCAAAGTTATGCATTGTGTATTTAAAGTTTTAAACACCACCAATATTCCTACATATATTTGGCCACTTCCAGGTGGTTCTTGACTTCAAGCCCCTCTCGTCAGTCTTCAACGACGTGCCCAATCGTGGGCGCGCACGGTCAAAGTTGTGCATTGGAATTCTGAACATCACAGACCACCCTTTTCACTCGTATATATTTGGGCCACATGCGGGTGTGGCTGTCTTTTGACCCTCTCTAACGTTATTTTTTGCTGCAGAGACTCTGATGACGCTCAACGAACACGGCTATGATATCTTAACCGTGTGCGATACAAGTGCGCTGAGAATGACCACGCCTGCGCAAGCGTGAGAAAATAAGGTGGAGGTCCTGGCTCAACCGTGTGCGATGCAAGTGCGCTGAAATCACCACGACTGCGCAAGCGCGAGCAAATTAAGGTGGAGGTACTGGCTCAACCGTGTGCAATGCAAGTGCGCTGAATTTACCACGACCGAGCAAGCGCGAGCAAAGGGGTGGAGGTACTCGCTCAACCGTCTGCGATGCAAGTGCGCTGAAATCACCATGACCGCGCAAGCGCGAGCAAAGGGTGGAGGTACTGGCTTAACCGTGTGCGATGCAAGTGCGCTGTAAAACCACCACCTGTGCAAGCTAAAGGCGGGTAAGTTTATTTGGAAATTAGGACTAACCATGTGCAATAGACTAGCTAGATAGAAATATAAAAACAAACTACCCGCCTTGAGCGTTGAAAAAATCGGCGGTTCTGCACCACTTTCCCTTATTATCATAGACACATATTGTTATTGGACGGTGCGCGATCTTGGGCACTCCCGCCCCGCATCAATTCCTTTGACCAAATTTTAGTAGCCACCGTACTTCAACCATCGCCCACACTCCTCCAGCACCGACCTTATAGTAAAATTGCAGTAGCCGAGGCATTTGAACCGCCGCCCTCCCTCGTCCACCACCATCTCCACCGACCATTACTAAATTTTTCAGCAGCTACGGGGTATCCTCAAACACCAACCCCCCCTCCATAGTCCCCCACTCGCCTCCTCCCCCCCTCAAACCCTAGCTCGCGGCCCCCGCCGGCGCCGCCGCCAACCCCTGCTGGTCTGCCTGTTCCTCCTAGCTTAGATAATAAAGTTCAGGTTACCCTGCAATTCCCATACCGTCGCCACACTCCCCTGAGTTTTTAGATGAGGCTTGCTGTGTCCCTTCCCGCCAGATCCACATCCCCTGCTCCAGAATGTCGCAGCCTAAGCTCGACCATGTATCCCGGGGAGCCCGACGAGCGTTCAGCCAAGAAGAAGTTTATCATGGCCTCTCCGGCGGATGTTGGCGAGGTGGTTGCCATTTGCCCCGACCTATCGATCCCAGAGCAACACGTCGGTGCGGAAGCCGGCGAAGATGTTGACTATGTTGCCATGCCAAAGGCTTCATGTCAGCAGGCTAGCGTATTATTGTATCTCGGGAAAGTTGGCTACGACATCAAGCTCGTCCACACCGACGGCTTCACGCGGGCCATGTCACAGGTTAAGTGGTCCATCCCCAACCCCTCCGGTTCAACCGTCGTTGACCTCTTGGACGGCCCTGGTCCTGATCTCCTCCGCCAAGCGGTCAAGGATTTGCGAGCTTTATATGCCATGGAGCCCATTTTGTTATTTCTGAAGGACACGTTCTACGACAGCAGCTTGGGATCCTCAATTGCCAAGTCAGATCTCATGTACCACGACCACGACCATGAGGAGGGCACCCACGAAGGTTCTTCCAAGGTGAAATAGCCCATCTGTGACATCAGAGAGTGCACCATGGGTATGTTCTTTTCCATCTGGAAGGATCCTGTCCATGAAATGTGAGGCAACATTCTACCAATAAATCTTACCTTTTCCAGCTTGCCAACCCGTACCCTATGTTGTAGTAACATTTGTCGTGCGGTGCTTTAACTGTGTCATGTTTAATTATTTCAGTTATGCAAAAATGTATTGTTCAACAGGGCTATGTGATGTTTAATTATGAATTGTCCACTTCAGTTTCACGAATGGCTATATTTGGTTGTTTATATTGAGTAGATGCCCTGTTTATCTGTATTTGGTTGTTAGGTTGGTTGGAGTGAGCATTTTTTCAGTTATTGAGCAGATGCCTTGTTTATCTGTATTTGGTTCTTAGTTTGGTTGCAGTGAGCATTTGTCCAGTTATCAAGCAGATGCCTTGTTTATCTGTATTTGGTTGTTAGGTATTTTTTAGCATTTGTCCAGTTATCAAGCAGATGCCTTTTTTATCTGTATTTGGTTGTTAGGTTGCTTTTTTTAGCATTTGTCCAGTTATCAAGCAGATGCCTTGTTTATCTTTATATGTTTGTTAGGTTGGTTGCAGTGAGCATTTGTCCAGTTTTCAAGCATATGCCCTATTTATTTGTATTTGCTTGTTAGGTTGGTTGCAGTGAGACTTTGTCCAGTTTTCAATGGCTATATTTGGTTGTTATACTGGTCATTTATGCCTTGTTTATTTCAGTCATTCACAATGTGTTGTTCATTATGTGCAAGTCGGAACTGTGCCGCTCGACAACATCATTACCAGTTTGAACGGCTATATTTGGTTCCTGTTATTCCTGGTGTAGTTAACACAAGCCCTTTATTTCAGCTTTACACATTTATCCAGTGTGATGTTTAAGCGTTACCTACGTTCTATTCATTTTCAACAATACCAGTTTGAATTGCAATATTTGATTGCTATTAAGCCTGCTGTCAGTAACATTGCCTTCCATTTTATATCTGCTTTAACAACATGCTGAAACCAACACATTCAAGCTATCATTTGGAAATGAATTTGTTTACTTTTGCTATATTTGTTTGATGTTAAGGTTGTTGTACTTATCATGCCTTTCCACTACTTATGCAGGACAACAACGGGAGTAGCCACCATTTTCCGCTGAGGTTAGCTTCATTCCTCGGCTTGTACTCCCCCCGTCGTTCCATAATGTAGTGGATATAGATCCAGGCCTAGACACTTGTTAGCTTCCAATATTGACTTGTTGCTTGTAGGTACATATGCCCTTGGCAAGGATCCATGCATTGAACCTTTTTGCGTATGGGGCAGTGAGATATTGATGAACAAGCATCAAGTGAGGAAACCGATAAGGATTATTAGCAAAAAGTTACGAATGGCGGCAAGCAAATTATTTGTTTATGCTCTATCCAACACAACAGTGAGCTGTAGGATGGTAACTACAAACTCTGCAGCCTTCTCTTTTTACTGCCCATAATGAGTTGTTAGACAACAATGTCTGAATCTTTGCCGTTCTCAATGGTTCCCAAAGCAGTTCACTCAAGATTACCTCGCAAAGTACATGATTGGTGGACACGCAATGAAGGTTAAAGTATTTCATCCAGACTACAATGAGCATCGAGAAGTAATAATGAAGACAGTGAAGGATCGACGGGCAGCCATCACAAGGGGTTGGCCTAGAGTCATGCGCGCATTACGCATCGAGGAGGGAACAATATGGGCATTCCACTTCACCTTCTCCAGCAACCAGATGTATTTCTGTAGGACCTTGAAGTATGTCTAGAGGGGGGGTGATTAGACTACTTGACCAATAAAAACTTAACCTTTTCCCTGTTTTAGAGTTTGACAGATTTTAGCTATTTTAGGACAAGTCAAGCAATCATCACACTATTCAAGCAAGCATGCAAAGAGTATATAGGCAACGGAAATTAAAGCATGCAACTTGCAAGAAGGTAAAGGGAAGGGTTTGGAGGATTCAAACGCAATTGGAGACACGGATGTTTTTGGCGTGGTTCCGATAGGTGGTGCTATCGTACATCCACATTGATGGAGACTTCAACCCACGAAGGGTAACGGTTGCGCAAGTCCACGGAGGGCTCCACCCACGAAGGGTCCACGAAGAAGCAACCTTGTCTATCCCACCATGGCCGTCGCCCACGAAGGACTTGCCTCACTAGCGGTAGATCTTCACGAAGTAGGCAATCTCCTTGCCCTGAAAAACTCCTTGGTTCAACTCCACAATCTTGTCGGAGGCTCCCAAGTGACACCTAGCCAATCTAAGAGACACCACTCTCCAAGAAGTAACAAATCATGCGTTGATGATGAACTCCTTGCTCTTGTGCTTCAAATGATAGTCTCCCCAACACTCAACTCTCTCTCATAGGTTTTGATCTGGTGGAAAGAAGATTTGAGTCGAAAGCAACTTGGGGAAGGCTAGAGATCAAGATTCATATGGTAGGAATGGAATATCTTGGCCTCAACACATGAGTAGGTGGTTCTCTCTCGGAAATGGTAAGTTGGAAGTGTAGGTTCGGTCTGATGGCTCTCTCCATGAATGAAGAGGAGGTGGAGGGGTATATATAGCCTCCACACAAAATTTAACCGTTACACACAATTTACCAAACTCGGTGGGACCGATTCAACAGACTCGGTCGGACCGATTTAGTAAACCTAGTGACCGTTAGTGATTTTCGGTGGGACCGACATGCATCTCGGTGAGACCGATTCGGTTAGGGTTAGGGCATAACATAATCTCGGTAAGACCGATTACACAAACTCGGTGAGACCGATTTGGTAATAAGCTTTCCAGAGAGTTGGTCTGGTAAACTCGGTGGGACCGATTTGGTCTTTTCGATGAGACCGAAATGTTACAAAAAGGAAACAGAGAGTTTACATTGCAATCTCGGTGGGACCGATCGCTCACTTCGGTTAGACCGAAACGTTACGAAGGGAAACAGAGAGATTACAATCCCATCTCACTACTAGGGAAAAGCCTAGCAGCAGCGCAGGTTTTGGGCCTATCAGTAGCGCGGGCAGGAGCGCTACTGATAAGGCGCTACAGCTAATGCTTAGCAATAGCGCGTCTTGACACACACTACTGCTAAATTGACTTAGTAGCAGCGCTTCTCCAGAACATCGCTACTGGTAATTAGTAGTAGCACTTCTCCTTACACGCGCTACTACTATTATTTAGTATTTTATTTCTTTTCTTTTTCATGTTGTATTCATACACCTTTACACAAGTTTTCATACAACAGGAATTTAGAGATTGTTTTTACATCATAATGAGTTATTACATCATGGGGTGAAAGAACCGTGGACTAGTTTCAAGTGGATGTCCATCCACTTGAAACTAATCCGCGGTTCTTTCACCCAATGATATAATAGTATCATCATCATCATCATATCATTAACAACTTAGCATCATAATACATCGTTGTCATATAACACCTCCTCAATATCATCGTTTTCATCATTCACATCACATAACACCTCCTCAAGATCATCATTATCATCTCTAACACATTACCACATAATAAACATATTGTACCTCATAGGACCTATTACATTCGATTAAGACCTACTAGATTTTCTAAGGTAAAATAGCAAAAAACAAGATAGCCCCTGACTCTCCATTATGGAGAATGGAGATTAGCCTGTCTCCAATTCTTGCCTTTTGCTGAATGTTACTTCCAAGAACCTCCTTGCGAATGTCCATACATTTCTTCCATTCTCTGATGATCATGTGTTCACGGGTTTTAGGAATCCGATATGCACAGGTGAGCTCCATAGATTTACCTGGCAGTATGTTCAGAACTGAGAGGCGACCATGCAGAGACATCAGATGAGGCACACAATCCATCGGGAGTTTCTGTTGAAAAATATAATAATAACTTCGTAGTTAGCAATGATGTACAGAAGTATGCAAAAGATGCACGGATGTCGTAATAGTAAAAATCTTACCAGGGTATCTCCAGAGAAGTTATCGTGGTTCAATACATGCACTAGTGGCACGTATTCACCATAATTTTGAGGAGTTCGATAATAGTCATTGTAATTCTCAAGAAGAGTACAAAATGCGATCAGATGATTTTTCTCCTTATACATTAATTCGGTGCCATCGGTGTAGTGGGTTTTATCTACCATCTTCCGCACAGTCTTTGAAGAATCAAAATAAGCTGTCAATGGAAATAAGCTATCAACTATTTTGAAATAAACAATATAAATTAGTTAATAACTATGTTTGAGATACTCACATAGTGGTACAATCGGAAGCGTATCAACAAGGACCCAAATGTCCATATTGTCTTCCTCGCTGTCAGGATCACCAAGATCCATGGTGACAATCATACCCTCATAAAAACCATACATTTTGCAAAATGCTTCCCAATTTTGGCAACCAAAATGGGTTACGCTCTGAGCATTGCACATGTTTACTTCAAAATCCATATCATGATGGGTCCTTAGGTGTATTTTCTTTGTTTCGAAATTTTCATGGTCTTCAAAACCCATCCTCTCCAAGACATAGCGTCTTGCATGGCATGAGATAAGCTAGTCGAATTGTAAAATATGAAAATTAGATGTTGAAATAGTTGAAGTCATGCTTAATTACGAAAAAAACACTTGTCGTTGTTGCGTACCATTTCACAATCGAAGGTCTCCTCGAGCTTAATGCTGAAGCGCCGATCTTCGTCCAGCCGAACGAACCTGTCGCACATACCTCGATCGTCGTGGCACCAGCTACACTCCCCCGGGAGACTGTCCTCGTCCGAGTACGACATTTCCTACAATCATAATTCAAAGATTGAACTTGTACATATTCTAGCACAAGTCATGCCAGAATTCACGACAAAATCCGGCATGACCTTTGCTAAAAAAGGACATATCGAGCGCCTGAAATTTGCCGAAACGGAAATTAATCAACACTCCGGCAAAACATAGGCCACTCGGAAATGTAAACTGAACATGAACGGCCACTTGGGCAACCACATATCCTATTTGAGCAACAACACAAGATATAGAAGGATATTTGGCTGGTCTCACCTCGATGTCGGAGGGGGTCGGTGACTAGGACGACGGCGGGGATGTTGGAGGGGGTCAGTGATGGGGACGACGGAGGTCACCTGAAACCATATAAGTTATCACTAATACATCCCGAATAATTGCTTAAACTAAAAAATAACAAAAAACATGACATGTTCAACTAGTTTTTATTAATTCAACTAGTTCTTACTAAATATAAACTTACTATAAATAGAAAAAAAACTAGTTCTTTCTAAAAATAAAGTAGTTCAACTATTTATATTAATTATCTTACTAAAAATAGATTAGTTCTGTTAATTCAACTAGTTCAACTAGTTTATTAATTTACTTACTAAACTAGTTCAACTACAACTAAAGTAGTTCAACTACCACTACTACTACTAAAAATCTAGTACTAACTAAGCAACATCTAGTACTAGCTAACCCTAAATTAACATCTACTACTACTAAATCTAGTACTAACTAGTGGCAGGGGGTGGGGGGCGACGGAGAGGTAGCTAGGGGCGGCGAGGTCGAGGGCGGTGGAAGGAGGGCTGCCGGCGGAGGAGGGAGGAGG
>NC_041391.1:151112925-151138467 GCF_002162155.2 Triticum dicoccoides
CATGGCAACTATAGCAGTAGCGCTCTATGCGCTGGATGCGCTACTTCTATTTACCAGTCAGCAGCGTGTTTTGGAGACACGCGCTGCTACTAAGTAGCAGTAGCGTGGTATTTTGAAGAGCGCTGCTGGTAAGATTCTGTGTATAGGCTTTTCCCTAGTAGTGTCTCGTTGAGACCGAGATCCCTATCGGTAAGACCGATTTGCTTAGGGTTTGTGGCAGTGGCTATGACTTTTGGAATCAGTGGCGCCGGATAGGAAGAATCGGTGTGACCGATTCTCGCTTTGGGTTTAGGTCATTAGTGGATGTGGGAAAGTAGTTGAGGGTTTTGGAGCATATCACTAAGCACATGAAGCAAGAGGCTCATTAAGCAACACCTCATCCCTCCTTGATAGTATTGGCTTTTCCTATAGACTCAATGTGATGTTGGATCACTAAAATATAAAATGAAGAGTCTTGAGCTTTTGAGCTTGAGCCAATGCTTTGTCCTTAGTATTTTGAGGGATCCACTTTCATCATCCATTCCATGCCATTCATTGAGCTTTCCTGAAATAATAGTCTTGGAATAGCATTAGCTCAATGAGCTATATGTTGTTATGAATTACCAAAACCACCTAGGGATAGTTGCACTTTCAATCTCCCCCTTTTTGGTAATTGATGACAACATATAGATCAAAGCTTCGACAAATGATAATAAGATTGAATAACATTGTCGCTTTGAGAAGTATGTGATAAGAAAGAGCTCCCCCTAAATTTGTGCATAGTTTAAGATTTTCTTTGGACTACAAATGCACAATGAATTAGGCTCATGGGTTACTCTTCCGTGTCACATACATCTTGGTGGAGCGCTCAAAATAATAAACATTGAATACATGCACTCATCACCAAGCATAGTGAATGATCACATAGGATAGACAAGATGATATCATCAAACATGCATAAGTGTAGCTTATGATCAAACACATGATCATCAATGTCTCACAAGCATACTATCTCAACCAAAAGCAAACAAAGTTTAAACCACCAAATAAAGCAAAAGAGAACAAAAGCAACACTCTCTCTCTCGAAGCCTATGATCTATACATTTTTCTCCCCCTTTGGCAACAAGTTACCAAAAAGTTCATAGAAAATGCATAGTGCTAGATCGACTCTCAGGCTTGATCTTCTAGTGGTGGTGTCCTGATGACTCCAAGGACGAAGGCTTCAGTTGAAGTAGAGGGTGCTGGAGTGGATGTTGGAGCTGGTTACACTGGAACTGAAGGGGCAGTAGCTGGTGCTGAAGTTATTGCTCTAGTGTCTATCACTGGCACTGCGACTGACCTCTGGGCTCTGGGCACTCTGGCAAGCACATTTGTTGTAGTCTTGCCCTGCTTCTCCTGCATGTCCTCCTGCAGCTGCTCCACAACTGACTGAATCTCAGTTACTTTGACATCAAGGTCATGGAATTTGAGTTCCATGATTCTCTCAAGGTTCTCCTGATTCTGAGTGAGGGTGGCCAGTCCCTTCTCAACCTTAGTGTTGATGCTATCAAGTAACCAAGCTGCTCCTGTTTGGTTTTCAAGAAATATTCAGATGCCTCCTCTTGAGTTGGCATCTTGGCAGCCTTCTCCTTCTTTGCCTTCTCCTTCTTCTCCTAAGCTTGAACAGATGTTGGATCATTTTCATTCATGACAACCTCATTGTCCTCAAAGTCTGGATAAAGTGGAAAATGTTCCTTATCCAATTGATATTTCCCTGTGCCCATCTTTGAGTTGATCAATTCCTGAATCTGAGGTGCATATCCACAGCTCCTCTTCTGATCTGCTGCAGTCCTCTTAATGGTTTCAATCATCAAGCTCATGACTTTGAACTTCTGTGGCACATCAAACACATGCAACATGTTGATGGCATGCCCTCTGATCATGTTATGGTCACCAGACTTGGGCAACAAAGTGTGCGTCAGTATCCAATTTATAGTGGGCAGTCCTGACAGCAGAAAATGAACTGATTCAAACTTGTGAGTTTCAACTGCCTTGTCTGGGATCTCCTTGTAGATATGAGCCATGGAATTGTGATCCATCTTCTTCTTTGCGTAGATGTCCAGGTCATCCTCATTTTCCTTGGGGGCATTTATCAGACTTGCCCATTCTCCAACAGTGGATTGGTACCTTGTACCTTCAGACATCCAAACAATTCTACCATCTGGGTAAAAATGTGATGTGGAGTAGAACTGCATGATAAGTTCATCATTCCAGTGAGTGAACTTTTGTCCAACAAAATCAGCAACTCCACAAGCAACAAAGCTTTCTTGCACTCCAGGATAGTGCTCTTCATTGTCCTTGATGTAGGTCCAGTCGACCCACCTCATGTCACAAACTATGGGCTTTTTATCCAGCAGAATTGTCTCATCGAAGTCCTGCTGTTCCTTTGTATGGAACCTATAGTCAACAGCAGTTCTTCTTCTTGAAGCATATGGATCTTCCATCCTCCATAGTCTCAGCCCTGAATCCTTCCTGATCCTCATGTCCTCAGCCACAGGATGGGCATCATTGTGGTCTGGTATCTTGGGCTTGAGCTTTCTTAGGACTTGACCTTCTTCATCATCTTCTTCAGCAACAGTTGGCACTGGGGCCTTGTTCTTCTCAGCAGCTGGAATACTTCTAGTATTCCTCTTTGGTACTTGCTTGGCCTTGGAGGCAGCTTTGGGTGCTTCCTTGGGCTTAGATGTTGCAGCCCCTGACCTTATAGCATCACCCATAAGCTTAGGTGCCTTAGGTGCTGGTGCAGCAACCTCTTCCTCTTCAGCATCTCTCCTCATGGAGGGCTTTCCAAGAACCTGGGCAGTTGTGGTTCTTGCTCTTTTCTTTTTCTTGTCCTGAGCACCTTCATCCTCTGATTCAATTGTAAATTTCATTGTCTCTCCAGTGGGAACTTTCTGAGATTTGGAAGAAGTGACTTTCTTTGCAGGTGCCTCTTTGGGATCAGACTGTTCTGTCACTTGAGTGGATCTTCTGGCCTTGGGCATAGGTGTCCTCTTGGCAGGAACTTTCTTCTTCAGCCCTGGCTTTGTGCTATGTGCAGAGCCATATTCTTTCTTGAGCACTACTTTCTTGGAAGTAGCCTCATCCTCTTCTGCTTTGTAGTCTTCATCTTTTGAGTCTGAAGTCCTCTTCCTCCTTTGCCTAGTAGCAGCCTTAGGCAAATTGCTAGGAGTGCTTCTGCTCCCTTCATCTGTAGTTGAGGGACTAGTGCCCTCACTCAAGTCCATTTGCTCTTGTGACCTGTTCTGACTGTCACTCTGATCTGACATGCTGCAAAAGATGACTGCTGACCCTGTGAAGAGTTATAGATGATATAGAATGGATGAGCATCACAAAATGCAGAGATTTTTGCAAAAGAATGATTCAAAAGTTCAGTTTTAGTTTTCCACAGAAAGCATTTCGGATCAACCGATTTTCAAACTCGGTGATACCGAAGCAGTTTTGGGACCTAAACTGATGAACTCGGTTGGACCGAGTCACAGTTTGGTGGCACCAAGACAGCTAGGGTTTCACAGAATCCTCAAATCAGTCGCACTGATTAGTAATTCTCGGTTAGACCGAGAGTCACTAGTGCAATGGCATAAGCCAAATCGGTGAGACCGAGTTTTTCAACTCGGTGGGTCCGAGATGGTTTCGGCGGAAACCTAACCCTAAAAATTTGAATCTCATCTAATCTACGAACTACTTTGGCTGGATAGAGGAGTTTCAATCGTGGCAAGAATCAATAAGAATACAATGTGCTAGGAATCAGACGTTGATAGCACAAAGATTGAGTCCATACCCTAACTTGGCGGTCGACTCGCTACGGCGGCAACGGCGGGGGCGAAATCCGTTGACGGCGGCAGAGACCAGCTACTGGAGGCTGCTGGCGACGAGGAGACGATCTGGAGACCTTCGATGGCAGAGCGAGCTATTGCACGGGCGAAGGGTATCAGAGAAATTTCCAAAATTTTGCCCGTGGCTATATATAGCCCGACCCTGTCGGTGTGACCGAGTGGAACAACTCGGTGGCACCGAGATGCATAACTGTGTACAGTTACAGCAAATCGGTGTGACCGAAAAGTTCAAATCGGTTGCACCGAGATTGAAAACTCAGATCAACTTAATGATCTCGGTAGGACCGAAATGGAGGAATCAGTCAGACCGAGAGTCACAAAGAGGTTTTGGAAGTTTAAGTCTATGACGAATCGGGGACCCCGAGTGCTCCTCACACAGAGTGGTTCGAATGTGACTTGATCAAATTTTGTGATGTAGCATGAACAGAGTTTGAGATGAGGAAATCATAGATAGCTAGAGAAAGTTCTTAGGCATTCTTGTCCATCCACTTGGCAAAAAGAAAAACCAAACAATCAAAACAACAAGTGGATGTCCTCGAATGAGTAAAATATGCACCAACATGCTCACACAATAAGATGGCAAATGAAATATGTGGCAAAGCATGCACAACCAATTCCAGCATCTATCACACAATTGGCGATGACTAGGTCATCTATATATGAGTATATTGACTTAGGAGTCAAATGAGAACATTTGATCATAGGTCATACTCATCGTTTAAGCTCAAGTGGGGTTACCACTTTTACATAATGCATTGATGTGTTCACACCATTATAGTTGCTTTGACTCAATTCTTAGAGTTAAGCTCCCCCTAGATGTGAGATCCCCCCTTAGAGGGATGAACTAACCTTGGGTTTTGTCGATGATGACTTCATGTAGGTGTTGAAGATGTGGATGCTCAATGTTGATGTAGATCATTTGGAACAATCCTTTGGAGTGAGTTGCACTTTCAATTTACCTACATGGGTTAGTCCCACAAGGAACAAGCAAGAATATCCATAGACATAGAGTGATGCACACACAAGATGATGTCCATGAACTCATTAGGTTACCTTGTCCCTTGCCTTACCAACATGAGGGTTTCTGACTCCTTGAACTAGTGCAAGATGTGGAAGTTGATTGCACTTGTTCTTGCCATAAAGATATGAGTGAAGAATGTTGGCGGAGTCACCCTCAAGAACTCTCTAGTTCTTCTTCTTAGGGATCCACATCATCTTGATGGGAATCCTTGGAGTTGTAGTTGTACTTGATGAGGTAGAACTTGACGTAGTCTTGGGGACCCACTTGAACGAGGCTTTAGGTGCTTCTTCAAATGCATCAATCTCTTCTTGAAGCTTGTCCTTGCCTTTGTTCTTGTGGTCTTGTGGTGGAAGATCATCTTGAGCTTGTGTTCCCTTAAAGAAGTAGGATCATACTTCTCTTTTTGAGGAACAAACTTCGTCTTGGGGTATTGATCTTCTTCCCACTCAACTCCATTGGCATTGAACTTCCGTTCAAAACCAACACCTTGATTCTTCCGGTGCCTTCCTTGCTTGCGTACAATTTCCTCGAATTGCTTACTCCCGGCAAGGCTCTTGTAAACACCTTTCCCTATAATTCCCTTCAATAAGCTATTTTCTTGCTCAAGTGTAACTTGGCTAAGAGAATCATTAGTGGAATCAAGAGAACTACTAGAAGCAACAATATTAGATTTGAAACTATTATTGTTACTACTAGAGGAAGTATCTTTCTTGTACTTGTTACCAGACTTGACTTGAGGCATGTAAGTAGATAAGAGTAAACGCTTGGCAATGTAAGAAGAACTTTTCTTGCGGAGATCATCATTGATTGCTTTTAAGAACTCACGCTCTTGCTCAAGATTGAGCTTTTCAAAGCGTAACTTCTCATGAGCCCTTAAAAGTTCTCGATGATCTTCGTAGATAGTTTCATGAGCCAACTTAAGAGTGTTTAGTTCTTTAGTTAGAAGCTCAATCTTCTCCTTATCATTGTCATTCGTTTTATCTTGATTAGAATGATTAATTGACGTTTCATCATAGTATTCATCACTAGAGTTGTCAACAAGTAAATCATCATCCACAAGCAAGTCATCTTCATCACTATTGAAATCAACATACTCGGGATGTGTTACCTTTGGACCTTTGGCCATGAAGCATCTTCCAACACCTTCATTTGGTGAATCAAATATGTCGTAGGAGTTGGTTGACGCAAGTGCTAGACCGGCAACACCTTCATCTTGAGTATATTCGGAGTCAGAGTGATAGCTTCTCTCGGAGTGATTGTCGGAGTCGGAGATGGAAACCCATTCACCAACATGAGCTTGATGTCTTCGTTTTGTGTAGCTCCTTGATGACTTGTCCTTCCTTTCCGAATCCTTGCTTCTCCGTGAGGGTCTTCGTTCATAATGATCATCTCTACTCCTCCTCTCTCTTGGTGGTGATTCTTCTCTTTTGCTCCTTCTTCTTGGAGAATCTTCTCTTCTTTTGTAGGGTGCCGTACACTCATTGGAATAGTGTCCGGGTCTCCCACAATTGTAGCAATTGCGCTCTCGACTAGTAGATCTTTTGTCATTATAAGACCTTGACTTTGAGCTTCTTTCTTTGCTTCTACTCTTGTAGAATTTGTTGAAGTTCTTCACCATTAAGCTCAATTCTTCGTTGAAGGTTTGTTTCTCACTTGATGATGTGGGGGCTTCACTTGAGGCTTTGTAAGCACCACTTGACTTGTTGTGAAGTTCCTCCTTATCCTTGAGTGACATCTCATGAGCAACGATTCTTCCAATGACTTCCGTTGGCTTGAGATCTTTGTAGTTTGGCATCATTTGAATCAATGTGCACACGGTATCATACTTTCCATCCAATGCTCTTAGGATTTTCTTGATGATGAATTTGTCGGTCATCTCTTCACTCCCTAAGCCGGCAATCTCATTTGTGATAAGAGCAAGCCTAGAGTACATTTCAGAGACACCTTCACCATCCTTCATTTTGAACTTGTCAAGATGACTTTGGAGCACATCCAACTTGGATTCCTTGACGGACTCGGTACCTTCATGCATATCAATCAAAGTATCCCAAATTTCCTTTGCATTCTCAAGATGGCTGATTTTGTTGAATTCCTCGGGACACAATCCGTTGAAGATGATATCACAAGCTTGAGCGTTGTATTGGAGCATCTTCAATTCTTCCACATTAGCTTCATGGTTCGGCTCTCTCCCATCAAAGAATTCACCTTGCAAGCCAATACAAATAATTGCCCAAACGGCGGGGTTATGTCCAATAATATGCATTTTCATCTTATGCTTCCAACTAGCAAAATTAGTACCATCAAAGTAAGGACCTCTACGGTGATAGTTTCCCTCGCTAGACGCCATACTCTCCTAGGTTGTGAAACCAAGGCTATGACCACCAAAAGCTATGGAAATCAAAGCAAATGGAGACCAAAGCTCTGATACCACTTGTAGGACCTTGAAGTATGTCTAGAGGGGGGGGGTGATTAGACTACTTGACCAATAAAAAATTAACCTTTTCCAGTTTTAGAGTTTGACAGATTTTAGCTATTTTAGGAAAAGTCAAGAAATCATCACACTATTCAAGCAAGCATGCAAAGAGTATATAGGCAGCGGAAATTAAAGCATGCAACTTGCAAGAAGGTAAAGGGAAGGGTTTGGAGGATTCAAACGCAATTGGAGACACGGATGTTTTTGGCGTGGTTCCGATAGGTGGTGCTATCGTATATCCACATTGATGGAGACTTCAACCCACGAAGGGTAACGGTTGCGCAAGTCCACGGAGGGCTCCACCCACGAAGGGTCCATGAAGAAGCAACCTTGTCTATCCCACCATGGCCATCGCCCATGAAGGACTTGCCTCACTAGCGGTAGATCTTCACGAAGTAGGCGATCTCCTTGCCCTTAAAAACTTCTTGGTTCAACTCCACAATATTATCGGAGGCTCCCAAGTGACACCTAGCCAATCTAGGAGACACCACTCTCCAAGAAGTAACAAATGGTGCATTGATGATGAACTCCTTGCTCTTGTGCTTCAAATGATAGTCTCCCCAACACTCAACTCTCTCTCATAGGTTTTGGATCTGGTGGAAAGAAGATTTGAGTGGAAAGCAACTTGGGGAAGGCTAGAGATCAAGGTTCATATGGTAGGAATGGAATATCTTGGCCTCAACACATGAGTAGGTGGTTCTCTCTCAGAAATGGTAAGTTAGAAGTGTAGGTTCGGTCTGATGGCTCTCTCCACGAATGAAGAGGAGGTGGAGGGGTATATATAGCCTCCACACAAAATCTAACCGTTACACACAATTTACCAAACTCGGTGGGACCGATTCAACAGACTAGGTCGGACCGATTTAGTAAACCTAGTGACCGTTAGTGATTTTCGGTGGGACCGACATGCACCTCGGTGAGACCGATTCGGTTAGGGTTAGGGCATAACGTAATCTCGGTAAGACCGATTACACAAACTCGGTGAGACCGATTTGGTAATAAGATTTCCAGAGAGTTGGTCAGGTAAACTCGGTGGGACCGATTTGCTCTTTTCGGTGAGACCAAAATGTTACAAAAAGGAAACAGGGAGTTTACATTGCAATCTCGGTGGGACCGATCGCTCACTTCGGTTAGACAGAAACGTTATGAAGGGAAATAGAGAGATTACAATCCCATCTCGGTGAGACCGTGATCCCTATCGGTAAGACCGATTTGCTTAGGGTTTGTGGCAGTGGCTATGACTTTTGGAATCGGTGGCGCCGGATAGGAAGAATCGGTGTGACCGATTTTGGCTTTGGGTTTAGGTCATTTGTGGATGTGGGAAAGTAGTTGAGGGTTTTGGAGCATATCACTAAGCACATGAAGCAAGAGGCTCATTAAGCAACACCTCATCCCTCCTTGATAGTATTGGCTTTTCCTATAGACTCAATGTGATCTTGGATCACTAAAATATAAAATGAATAGTCTTGAGCTTTTGATCTTGAGCCAATGCTTTGTCCTTAGTATTTTGAGGGATCCAATTTCATCATCCATGCCATGCCATTCATTGAGCTTTCCTGAAATAATAGTCTTGGAATAGCATTAGCTCAATGAGCTATATGGTTTTATGAATTACCAAAACCACCTAGGGATAGTTGCACTTTCACTTTCGCCTCTCTCTTTACACTCTTTAGTACAACTATGGTTCATCATTCTTCACTTGGTGCTTATGTAGTTCTTCAATATATGTACATGTGCATCGAATTAAGCATTCATGGTTGAACCTATATTTGTAATAAACATGGTTGGATATGAAATAAGTGATTGCCTACTTTCAAATTCAAAACATGTGATTTTTAAATTAGGTATTACATAGGGATTACACTACACATGGTTTGTGAAAGCGTCTATCCGTGATAGACATGGAGATCAGAAACGTTTCTAGGATCCACTACGTGTGCGATCAATCTCCACTACACACACGACTTTCTCTTGAAAACAGTTTGCGTTAGGACACCTTGCGCAAACATTTACCACATAAAAACTGTGTGTGATGGATAGCCTTTGCCACACCGTTTCTTCTACGCACCGTGTGTGATGCATTCAATAACAAAAACAATGAAGTTGTTAATATCGTGTGCAATGGCAACGCTATCACAAACGATTTAACGGGAAAAATTGTGCGTGATGTACCTGTGAACGGAAATATTTTCCTTGGAGCGACTATGTGGGATGTACATACAAACGGAAACATTTAGCGGGGACTGACTATGTGGGATGTACTTGCGACCGGAAACAATTTCGCTTGTATAATTGTATATTTAGCTCTACTATACATATTTCTGTATTTGAGCGCTCACGGGTCGCACACGACCTCATTTTGCTGAGCATGTGTTCCAGGAGGGCATATCCCCGAGGGTTTCTGGGTCGTGTGGGAAGGACTCCCTATCGCCCACACTCACTTGGCGACGGTTCCAAATGCCCTCGTGGAAAGGGGTTAAAAACCGTTTGTATTGCACCGACGCGCACCAGTGCGGGAGCAGGCGGTCCCGCTAGCGCTGGTTTGGCTTTGGTGGCTGGAGGAAGAAGTGATTGAAGAAACATGACAGACGTTGAATGCCAATCCAACAGTCAAGGTTGGCACAATAGTTTGCTGACTAAGCCGACACAAAGTAGCATACTTTTATATATATATATAGGAAGAAAAGAAAAACTGGGCTCGTTCGCCTGATAAAATTCCCAAAACTGTGACCGTTCGATCTTGCGTCACAACTAAAACTATGAGGAAAATGCGTTTGTCTACCATCCTCCTCCCACGGAATATTCGCCACATAAGTCACTAGCACACTTGGTTTTCAACCGAGAGGTCTTGGGTTCGAGTACCAGGAACTCTCAATTTCGTCCTCGTTCCTACCTCGCAAAAAAAAGAAAAGCAACAACTTGAGAAGGCGTGCAGAACAATCTAGTGTACCAGTAAAGAGACGTTGCTGAGTTTTAGAAAAAAGAGAGACGTGCTCCTATAGCTGGTTCGAATCCAAACCTAGACTGTGACTATATATGGTGCTATGCTACTCTGCAAGTAATGAAACTGACACATCCAACGTTCTCTTCTCCTCTTCTCTACTTACTCTACCTAGCATCAGAAGCTCTGGCCACAACAACCATGTCCGCTGGCTGCTGATACGTCTCCAATGTATCTATAATTATTGATGCTTCCATGCTATTATATTACCTGTTTTGGATGTTTATGGGCTTTACTTTACACTTTTATATCATTTTTGGTACTAACCTATTAACCGGAGGCCCAGGCCATATTGCTGTTTTCTTGCCTATTTCAATGTTTCGAATAAAACGAATACCAAACGGAGTCCAAACGGAATGAAACCTTCAAAAAAGTTATTTTTGGAACGGAAGCAATCCAGGGGACTTGGAGTGCACGTAAGGGAAGCGACGATGAAGCCACGAGGTGTCACACCCTGATTTTCATGGCACAACACTTAAGATGATAAATCATGATAAAATGTTGTTTGACAAAAACTTTTGAGTGTTTTGGACCTTGCCTTGATTGGATTTTGTTTGTTGTTTGCAAGTGCTCTAAAAATCAAATAAATCCTCCAACTCTTATACTCCTTCTCCTTGATCCAAAACCTTTTCCCAATGATCATGCCATGTGTATAGTGCAATATAGTATTTTCTTACAAAAATAATTTGGCCAAATAGTATTTTCAAAAATTAGTTTTCCAAAAACCCCTGAATTGAGGCTTGCACTACAAGTACTTAATTAAGGGCAGTAAAAATCTTTCCAAAAATATATTTGACTCCTATTAGATATAGGATACCCATAAACAACAAAAATATAATTTTGAAAGTTATTTTCCTATTTTATTTAAAAGCTTTTTCTTAAGGCCAGAAATGGTCTTTAATAGGGAAAAATTATTTTATTGTTTCAAAAATATTTGACAAAAACCTAGAGAAACTCAGTGGACATATATTGTCCATATATAAGAGTTTCAACACATGGTCATGTTCAAAATATTGGTCAAATCACTCAAAAACCCTTTCTGGATATTTCAAGCTTTTGAAATATTTACAAAGGAAATATTCTCCAAAAGTTCCAAGAAACTTCTAGAGTGTCACATATGACATATTAGATGATCTTGCCAAGTCTCATGTCTTGGAGAACAATATAACATCATCAAATCCCCTCAAAACCATTTCTGTCCATTTTGAAGTTTGAGCAACTTTACATTGCCAAACATTTCCAAATGTTCCCAAACCTTGTGAACATGCTCAAATGTTCTAATTATTCATCTAGACCAAATGGCACAAGTTGGAGAACAAGTTATATTGATCAAAGTGCCCCAAAACCCTTTCTGTCCAGAACCAAATTTGAACAACTCTACATTGGAAACTTTCTCCTTTTGATCTCAACTTTTGTGGACATGTTTAGAACCTCAAATGATGACACTACACCAAGTGGTGAATCAAGGAGAATAGGTTTGCATGACTAAATCTTGGGAAGTCCATTTCTGTTGATTTCTAGGGTTCACAAAAGTTGCATTGGCTACTTTTCCCAAATGAGCTCAAAATTGGTGTAAGGCCCTAATTATATGTGAAATTTCACCCTGTGGAGTCTCATGGCAAATGGAGATCATCTTCTTGCCCAAACCTACATCATACACCTTCTGGCAGAAACTTAAAATGCCTGTTTTAGCCATTTCCACTAATCTCCGTGAGATCAACTTTTTCCCACAGCCTCATCTGGTCCCCCTCTACCACCTGCATCTTTCCCTGCCCAAGGAGCCATGATTAAGGGGGTTAGAACCCCATTTTTCTTCTCTGGGCAGCAGCATTCCCCCTCTCTCTCAGCCTCTCTCTCCCTCCTTGGCATTCCAGAGCATCCAAGGCTCTCCTCAGCTTTTGCCCATACCCCCTGCAGCTGCCAGACACAAGTGGCCATGCCCTACAAGCCAAAGGCATGCCCTGGCATGCAATTGGCATGCTCCAGAGCGCGCTACAGTGCACACCCGCACTGTAGCCGCCCCCTTCCAACCGCCTCCGGCCACCTAGGGCCTCCCCCTCGTGTCCCCCGAGGTCACCTCGACGTCCAGTGCACGGCACGCTGTCGTCCCCCTCCTCTCTCTCCCTCTCCCGCTCTCCTCGCGTGCGGACAGAACGCCGCCCGACTCGGCCACTCCCTGGCCACGCGGCTGGCCCGCCTCTGGCATCGCCCCGCTCCCCCTCTCACCTCCCCCGCTCCTGGGCGGACTCCACGAGCGCCACTGACCCATCCAGGAACCCTCCCTCAACCGCCACCGCGATTTCCGCGGGCAGCCGTGAGCTTGGCTCACGATGCACCATGGCCTCTTCTTATGGGGCCTCCCCTGGTCTCTCCCTCATATCCAGTCACTCTCTCCCCCTCCCCTCGTCCCCCTGGACCGACCCATTTCTCCTCTCCTCCTCTCCATAGCCCTCCATGGCCGGAGCAGTGCCGCTGGCCCCCGCCTAAATTCGCGCCACTGAGAGCCCCTCCTCCCCACCTCATTCTTCCAGAGCAGCACCAGCACCACCGCCAACTCTCCCCGCGCACCATTTTCTCCTTCCCGTGCTCGCCTTGCCGTGCCCAAACCTCGCCCGAAACCCCATCCGCCGGTGTCAAGACCACTGTCATCTCGGTCCTCCCCAGCTTGCGTGACATCCATGGATGGGCTCGGCTCGACCTCCCGAGTTCGCTGGTATGCCGATCGCCGCAGGGGACGGCCGGAGTCGGCGGGAAGGGCGCCGGCACCTTGCTCGGCCGGCCTCCCCTGCTCCTTCTCTGTTTTGAGCGGGAGGTAGGAGGAGGGCCTGCCAGCGGGACCCGCCTGTAAGTGGCTAAGGCCCCGGGCCCCGGGTAAGTAGAGACGGCCTCCGCTGAAGGCGTCTACCCGGAGCAAAGACGTACACCCAGGAGTACGCCATCGACGTCGCCTGGGCACCCCGCGCGGCTGATGCCACTGGGCCGACCCGCTGCCTATCTCTCGCCCTGCGTGCATGATAAGGTTAAGCCCTTTTTCCTTTTTCTTTTTCCAGTCAACTTCAAAGATCCATAAACAATTCAAATCAAATCCAAATTTGATGATTCAAATTTCTAGTAGCTCATAAAATTATTATCTATCTCATGGTGCAACTTGCACATTTTTCCAGGAACATTTTCTTCACAAATATTTATCAAATCTTGTTTTTCCATTTCTGTGATGAACTTTAGAAAATCACAGAGAGCCCATTTTTGATCCAAATTCCATGATTCAAATTCCTAGATGCTTATAAGTTCAAAACTTAGTTTTTGAACATTTTTACTAATACTTTCTGTATCACCTCAAATAGTGGTCTATTTCTTCATGTATAGCCAACTTTGCAAATCCATAGAATATTCATTTGAACTCCAAATCCAGTGAAACCAAATCCTAAATGCTTCTAAAATCATCCTTTGTTAAATGGGTATCTTTGCCCATTTTCCAAAAATATATTTCTGTACACTTCATGCAAATCCATAAACCTCTTAATTCCAGCATATTGAAATGTTCAGAGATGTCCATTGATCAAATCCTTATGAAACCACTTTGGTCATCCCTCATATGACCAGAGGTATCCTAGAAAAGTCCTACTCACATTTTTAGAGCACTTTTACGTTTGCCTTGTTGTGTTGCTTATTGTGTTTGTTTCCGACGTTAGTTGACGAAGTAGACGGAGTACTTGGAGAAGGACCAGAAGACTTGAAGACTCTGAGGAACCAGGCAAGCAGCCCTTTGGCCATGATGAACCCTTTTTATCATAGTTACATTTCTTTTCGTGATTGTTGAATGCATGATATCTTGAATGGCAACCTTGCTAGTTTTGCCTTCGTTGCATACCCCGTTGATACTTGCATTGATCATGACTCTATCCTTGTTTAGAGTTGTGTTGGTGGGTTGTAGAAATATGCTATAGTTGTTGGCTGAGCAAAATGGGTCGGGGTTATGCATGGAAAGAGACCAAGTGTGGTTTGACATACTTGCAAATAGCCCATTGGGTGCCACTAATGCCCCTGGGAGATGATGATGAACTAGGTCACTACTTGGTGGAGAGGCAGTGTATCGAGGCTTAATGAAAGTGTTGTTTACAGAAACGGATTAGATTTAAGATTTGATGACTGTCCCAACCTTACATGCACAACCACTCTACCCTTATATGCGAAAGGGCATTATTGAGTACCTAGAGCGATACTAGCTTGGAGCCTGCATTACTAGTGATGGGAGAGTTGTTGGTGCACTCTCTCGGGACGGGGTCGTGCCAGGTAGGGCGGCCATGACCATTTTTATGGGGCACCGGACACACCGTTGGTACCCAGTGCCAGTGGTATGTGATAAATATGGGAGCAAGGCTCCACGAAAATGTTATGTGAAATGTTGGGCACGGGGGTTACTGCCAATCGAGTGGACTCCATGTTAGTGTCGTCTAGGGAAAGGTAGTGATCAGGTGCTTACCCCGGGTACTTGAGGTATCGCGGGTCGTGGATGACACGGAAGTTCCCCGGATCTTGTGGGTACAGTGTGCAACCTCTGCAGAGTGCAAAACTATTCGAATAGCCGTGTCCATGGTCAAGGACAGTTGGGCGGTGCTGCTTAGACTATGTCCATATGTTTCTGACAAACAACACAGTTTGGTGATATTGATGATGCGACTCGTGAGGAAGTCACGATGAGCTTGAGCATGAGTTGTTTATAACTCTTTCTCGATGATGATGTCTGTAACCTCCTGATACTTGTGGCAGACCAGATTCATGCCCTTGGTAATTGTTGATCATACTTGCATGAGAAAAACTAGCTTTCTGCAAAAGTTTACCTATATCCTGCATTGTTATATCTTGAACCAAAACATGGGTTGCTTGCGAGTACATTCAAAGTACTCATTGGCTTGCCACTGGTTATTTTATTGGACAGGCATGAAAGAACAGGATGTGATGAAGAACACTTCGGTGACGAGCATGCAAGCTAGGACGCTTCCCAGTCAGAATGCCTGTAGGGTTAAGGCAGATGGCATGGGTCCAAGTTATCGACGAAGATTTCCGCTGCGATGTTATACTCAAGACTCGACCATAATGGTCTTACTTGTGTAATACGGTATGTATGGATGTAAGACTCTTGTTATTCAGCTTCTGTGTGTTCAGTGAGCATTGATCTCCGGGATCACTGTACACGTGCATTCGGTGATCACGACTTATGAGTCGGGGTCCCCACAGAGCTGGTATCAGAGCCATCCTGACTGTAGGAAGCCTTAGTTAGCATGGTCGTTAGTTAGGGTAAAACTATTTCCAAAACTACTACTGGTTTTCAAAACTATCTATACTTCTCTTCCCTTCTCATTTTTTCGGAAACTAAGGTATACTTTCCTTATTGACCTCTTCCCCTTCAAAACTTTTGGTCGCTAGAACCCTTATGCCCCTGACCACTGGATTCCTTGTAATCCTCGTGGATAATCTAGAAGGAAGATGTCTTGCCAGACATTCACCCACATCTCCTGAACACAAGATATGCGATATCACAACAAGACGATACCAATAGAAGATACATCCTCGAGGAATGAGGACCTGAAGACCCAGGAGATGGTGACACCCTTGACACTGCCCCAAGATGATGCAACCTTAGCCTATGATGATCAGGGCATAGAATATGCAAGATAATGATATACATCGCTAATAGAGTAACCCTGTCACTACCATTGTTGTATCGGCAACCACCGATGGATGAGAACCTAGCCATTTGGTCCACCTCACCATAGCGAGCAGGAAAACGGTTCTCCTCATCCCCCGCTCTTGGTGTCGATGTTGTCATCAACGTAACCGACATGATGGACCTCTATTACGCCTTGATAATGTCATTGCATAAAGGAGTGCCACCTGGAACCGCCAACACCTTAAAAAGGCAAGAGTGATCGTCATGATTAAGAAGACAAGAGAAGATTAAGTCAATGCCAGCCACGAGGAGCCACCTTCACCCCATCACCTCATCAGGAGAGAAGTTGTTGAAGATTCTTCAGGCTCAACCCGGATTGTTTCATTGAACAACTATAAGAGACATAGCAACACCTGAGGGAAACTCAGAAGACTGCATGAGGCCCAAGGCACGACTACTGAGTCCGAGAACCCCTAGGGTAGGATGAGTCGTGTACCCCCTATGCGCAGTCGAGTCCGTATGATGGTTCGAATAAAACCATGATTGTTTGTTGCTTGTTTTTATTTGTTTGTGTTTTGATATAGGTCGCACTTTTGCCCTAAGCAACAAGTACGCGACTATATCACCTTCCTTGTTTTTCGTTTGTTTGGCCCTCTTTGCACCTGTTTGTTTGCACTAGCACTATAGAACCCCCTTTAGGCATTCCCCTCCTCTATGCTACTTTTCCCTCTCATCTCTCTCCTCAAATGAAGGCTAGCAAGACAAGATACACCAAGGATTCTACTTTGGCAACCAACCAGCACTGAAGACTTTTGCTACAACCTCCTCGACCAAGTGCAGCCCCTTAGAGTTATGGTTGCCCCTCAAGATTAGAAAACCATTCCTAGACCCTTCGAGACTTCATAAGACACCCCAGCTCGAATCCTTAACCATGTGCTTAACCCACAGAAGTGCAAAAGAACCTGTTAAGCCTCCGTAACCTTGCTTATCACTGGGTTCATTAGGGAACTAGTGGACATAGTGAACGAGCACATTATCATCCTAAGATAGCACCAAAACTGACGATGCCATAAGGAAGACCAATTTAATGATATAGGAACAGTGGACAAATGACTTGGTGAGTTTATATCAATGACTTTGAGGAATCGTCTGAGACTATTTGGTGGATTATGAGGCTTTCATGTTGATAGATGAACTTGGTGGGATAAGTTAATAGAGTAGCATGACTCTCATTGCCCCTGGGTAAATTGGATTTATAGGACAACTATGTTCGCAAGCTGAAACTCCTGGAAGTGCAAGGATTTGACTTGATCAGATGATATTGATAGGAGACAGTTGATATTACGTAAATGACTTGGGGGAACATGTAGGAATTCTCGTTGGACAAGAGATTTGGATTTTAGTAGGTGATTCTAGTTGAATATGGATGCAGAATAATTTTACATGGTTCGGAGTAAATTGGATTTAGATTGATGATCTTGATCATGATACCATGTTTCTCGGTGGACGATAAACCAGGAGATTGGATCAATTGACAGAGTTTATTTAGGGAATCTATATGAGCTTGACCTTGGAAATTACTTGACCATGACAATGGGAATCGGTGGACTGACTATAGTAGAGGTAGCCCTTTCAAGTGTTCGGGGATTATAGGAACATTAGGAGATCATGTGGAACACCATAGACTTTGGATTTGTGGAATTAATGGATTTTGTAGTGATTGATGTAAGTTAACGGGTTGTTGGAGTTATTTCATAGTAAGGAAACAAGATCTTGGAGTGGCTTACGACGTGTTTCCTTAGGATAGAGATGCTTTATCTTAGACCTTGAAAGAATAGGCTGAGCACATCGATTGTCATGTTTAACTCCATCTTGGAGGCTTGTATACCCATGGATTTTTAGGGGTAGACCTACATATGAGTTTGGGGATTGTAGACATATGTGATTTTGTTAGACCTCCTCTCGAGAGTCATGAGGATATGAATAACATGAGTGGTGATTGGAGTTGACCTATGCGAATGATGCTATCGGTGATATGATGTGATTTGTTTAAAGGACTAGATAGAACAATTGGCATCTCAGAAACTGTGGTCAAGGATAAGATGATAAAAGTTCACTCACACACTAGATCCTTGAAACCCTTAAGCCCTACCAAGCCACAACATGGTCGGATCCTGACCTTGGGCTTTCTCTCTAGATCAATAAGACCTTGGCCAATTGTCAACCGTGACCATCCCCAATGCCTCAGCCCACTTTACGTACCCCATAGACTTCATGGAGAGCTAGGACAAGTTAGTTGTCATCCTTCTTTGATGACATACTTGTTTACCCGAAGACGGAAGAAGAATCATTGAGCTGGTCAAGGAACATCTGAAGATCGTCATGTCTAGGAGGAAGAACTATGTCAACCGCCATTGCCAAGAAGTGAACTTCCTCGATGAAGACCGTGCGTATCTACAAACCACTCCTCTCAAAGGCACCGAACATTTCCAAGACAAGGAAGCTTACACCAAGATTCATCGGCCCTCTTCGAGATCACTCCAAGATCTAATAACCCCCTCCGAGATCGCCACAAGACGAAGAGAAGACAGTTACCAGATGGAGTACCACCTGAGTTACCCATTGTGCGTAATGTTTCCACATGACACAACTCCGGAAGTGTTTTCGACTTCCCAGCTAGCCCGATCCCTACCAGGGCATCAATCACCAAACCATTGACCCCCAGCCCAACCTGACCTAAAGCGAGAGACCCCTTAGAAACCTGGATCGAGAAGAACGTCATACACGAAGCCACACCATCAAGTACTTCAAGTTCAATGGAGCACCAAACAGAAGCAGAAGCAGTATGGGGATGTGAAGACTACCCAAATCCAAGTTTCCATACTCCTTTCCGCGCCTAGTCTGGGAATCTCGGGGACGAGATTCTTGTAAGGGGGGTAGGTCTGTCACACCCTGATTTTCATGGCACAACACTTAAGATGATAAATCATGATAAAATGTGGTTTGACAAAAACTTTTGAGTGTTTTGGACCTTGCCTTGATTGGATTTTGTTTGTTGTTTGCAAGTGCTCTAAAAATCAAATAAATCCTCCAACTCTTATACTCCTTCTCCTTGATCCAAAACCTTTTCCCAATGATCATGCCATGTGTATAGTGCAATATAGTATTTTCTTACAAAAATAATTTGGCCAAATAGTATTTTGAAAAATTAGTTTTCCAAAAAACCCCTGAATTGAGGCTTGCACTACAAGTACTTAATTAAGGGCAGTAAAAATCTTTCCAAAAATATATTTGACTCCTATTAGATATAGGATACCCATAAACCACAAAAATATAATTTTGAAAGTTATTTTCCTATTTTATTTAAAAGCTTTTTCTTAAGGCCAGAAATGGTCTTTAATAGGGAAAAATTATTTTATTGTTTCAAAAATATTTGACAAAAACCTAGAGAAACTCAGTGGACATATATTGTCCATATATAAGAGTTTCAACACATGGTCATGTTCAAAATATTGGTCAAATCCCTCAAAAACCCTTTCTAGATATTTCAAGCTTTTGAAATATTTACAAAGGAAATATTCTCCAAAAATTCCAAGAAAATTCTAGAGTGTCACATATGACATATTAGATGATCTTGCCAAGTCTCATGTCTTGGAGAACAATATAACATCATCAAATCCCCTCAAAACCATTTCTGTCCATTTTGAAGTTTGAGCAACTTTACATTGCCAAACATTTCCAAATGTTCCCAAACCTTGTGAACATGCTCAAATGTTCTAAGTATTCATCTAGACCAAATTGCACAAGTTGGAGAACAAGTTATATTGATCAAAGTGCCCCAAAACCCTTTCTGTCCAGAACCAAATTTGAACTACTCTACATTGGAAACTTTCTCCTTTTGATCTCAACTTTTGTGGACATGTTCAGAACCTCAAATGATGACACTACACCAAGTGGTGCATCAAGGAGAATAGGTTTGCATGACTAAATCTTGGGAAGTCCATTTCTGTTGATTTCTACGGTTCACAAAAGTTGCATTGGCTACTTTTCCCAAATGAGCTCAAAATTGGTGTAAGGCCCTAATTATATGTGAAATTTCACCCTGTGGAGTCTCATGGCAAATGGAGATCATCTTCTTTCCCAAACCTACATCAAACACCTTCTGGCAAAAACTTAAAATGCCTGTTTTGGCCATTTCCACTAATCTCCGTGAGATCAACTTTTTCCCACAGCCTCATTTGGTCCCCCTCTACCACCTGCATCTTTCCCTGCCCGAGGAGCCATGATTAAGGGGGTTAGAACCCCATTTTTCTTCTCTGGGCAGCAGCATTCCCCCTCTCTCTCAGCCTCTCTCTCCCTCCTTGGCATTCCAGAGCATCCAAGGCTCTCCTCAGCTTTTGCCCATACCCCCTGCAGCTGCCAGACACAAGTGGCCACGCCCTACAAGCCAAAGGCATGCCCTGGCATGCAATTGGCGTGCTCCAGAGCGCGCTACAGTGCACACCCGCACTGTAGCCGCCCCCTTCCAACTGCCTCCGGCCACCTAGGGCCTCCCCCTCGTGTCCCCCGAGGTCGCCTCGACGTCCAGTGCACGACATGCTGTCGTCCCCCTCCTCTCTCTCCCTCTCCGGCTCTCCTCGCGTGCGGACAGAACGCCGCCCGACTCGGCCACTCCCTGGCCACGCGGCTGGCCCGCCTCTGGCATCGCCCCGCTCCCCCTCTCACCTCCCTCGCTCCTGGGCGGACTCCACGAGCGCCACTGACCCATCCAGGAACCCTCCCTCGACCGCCACCGCGATTTCCGCGGGCACCCGTGAGCTTGGCTCACGATGCACCATGGCCTCGCCTTATGGGGCCTCCCCTGGTCTCTCCCTCATATCCAGTCACTCTCTCCCCCTCCCCTCGTCCCCCTGGACCGACCCATTTCTCCTATCCTCCTCTCCATAGCCCTCCATGGCCGGAGTAGTGCCGCTGGCCCCTGCCTAAATTCACGCCACTGAGAGCCCCTCCTCCCCACCTCATTCTTCCAGAGCAGCACCAGCACCACCGCCAACTCTCCCCGCGCACCATTTTCTCCTTCCCGTGCTCGCCTTGCCGTGCCCAAACCTCGCCCGAAACCCCGTCCGCCGGCGTCAAGACCATTGTCATCTCGGTCCTCCCCAGCTTGCGTGACATCCATGGATGGGCTCGGCTCGACCTCCCGAGTCCGCTGGTATGCCGACCGCCGCCGGGGACGGCCGGAGTCGGCGGGAAGGGCGCTGGCACCTTGCTCGGCCGGCCTCCCATGCTCCTTCTCTGTTTTGAGCGGGAGGTAGGAGGAGGGCCTGCCAGCGGGACCCGCCTATAAGTGGCTAAGGCCCCAGGCCCCGGGTAAGTGGAGACGGCCTCCGCTGAAGGCGTCTACCCGGAGCAAAGACGTACACCCAGGAGTACGCCATCGACGTCGCCTGGGCACCCCGCGCGGCTGATGCCACTGGGCCGGCCCGCTGCCTATCTCTCGCCCTGCGTGCATGATAAGGTTAAGCCCTTTTTCCTTTTTCTTTTTCCAGTCAACTTCAAAGATCCATAAACAATTCAAATCAAATCCAAATTTGATGATTCAAATTTCTAGTAGCTCATAAAATTATTATCTATCCCATGGTGCAACTTGCACATTTTTCCAGGAACATTTTCTTCACAAATATTTATCAAATCTTATTTTTCCATTTCTGTGATGAACTTTAGAAAATCACAGAGAGCCCATTTTTGATCCAAATTCCATGATTCAAATTCCTAGATGCTTATAAGTTCAAAACTTAGTTTTTGAACATTTTTACTAATACTTTATGTATCACCTCAAATACTGGTCTATTTCTTCATGTATAGCCAACTTTGCAAATCCATAGAATATTCATTTGAACTCCAAATCCAGTGAAACCAAATCCTAAAGGCTTCTAAAATCATCCTTTGTTAAATGGGTATCTTTGCCCATTTTCCAAAAATATATTTCTGTACACTTCTTGGTGGAGAGGCAGTGTACCGAGGCTTAATGAAAGTGTTGTTTACAGAAATGGATTAGATTTAAGATTTGATGACTGTCCCAACCTTACATGCGCAACCACTCTACCCTTATATGGGAAAGGGCATTATTGAGTACCTAGACCGATACTAGCTTGGAGCCTGCATTACTAGTGACGGGAGAGTTGTTGGTGCGCTCTCTCGGGACGGGGTCGTGCCAGGTAGGGCGGCCATGACCATTTTTATGGGGCACCGGACACACCGTTGGTACCCAGTGCCAGTGGTATGTGATAAATATGGGAGCAAGGCTCCACGAAAATGTTATGTGAAATGTTGGGCACGGGGGTTACTGCCAATCGAGTGGACTCCATGTTAGCGTCGTCTAGGGAAAGGTAGTGATCGGGTGCTTACCCCGGGTACTTGAGGTATCGCGGGTCGTGGATGACACGGAAGTTCCCCGGATCTTGTGGGTACAGTGTGCAACCTCTGCAGAGTGTAAAACTATTCGAATAGCCGTGTCCATGGTAAAGGACAGTTGGGCGGTGCTGCTTAGACTATGTCCATATGTTTCTGACAAACAACACAGTTTGGTGATATTGATGATGCGACTCGTGAGGAAGTCACGATGAGCTTGAGCATGAGTTGTTTATAACTCTTTCTCGATGATGATGTCTGTAACCTCCTGATACTTGTGGCAGACCAGATTCATGCCCTTGGTAATTGTTGATCATACTTGCATGAGAAAAACTAGCTTTCTGCAAAAGTTTACCTATATCCTGCATTGTTATATCTTGAACCAAAACATGGGTTGCTTGCGAGTACATTCAAAGTACTCATTGGCTTGCCACTGGTTATTTTATTGGCCAGGCATGAAAGAACAGGATGTGATGAAGAACACTTCGGTGACGAGCATGCAAGCTAGGACGCTTCCCAGTCAGAATGCCTGTAGGGTTAAGGCAGATGGCATGGGTCCAAGTTATCGACGAAGATTTCCGCTGCGATGTTATACTCAAGACTCGACCATAATGGTCTTACTTGTGTAATACGGTATGTATGGATGTAAGACTCTTGTTATTCAGCTTCTGTGTGTTCAGTGAGCATTGATCTCCGGGATCACTGTACACGTGCATTCGGTGATCACGACTTATGAGTCGGGGTCCCCACACGAGGCTTGGAGGCGCGCTCTACCCCCCTGGGCGCGCCCCCACCCTCGTGGGCCCCTCGTGGCTCTCCTGACCAACTTCTTTCGCCTATATAGCCTAAAAACATCGAGGAGCCCAATAGATCGGGAGTTCCGCCGCCGCAAGCCTCTGTAGCCATGAAAAACCAATCAGGACCCTGTTCCGGCACCCTGCCAGAGGGGGGAACCCTCACCGGTGGCCATCTTCATCATCCGGGTGCTCTCCATGACAAGGAGGGAGTAGTTCACCCTCGGGGCTGAGGGTATGTACCAGTAGCTATGTGTTTGATCTCTCTCTCTCTCTCGTGTTCTTGAGGTGATACGATCTTGATGTATCGCGAACTTTCCTATTATAGTTTGATCTTATGATGTTTCTCCCCCTTTACTCTCTTGTGACGAATTTAGTTTTCCCCTTGAAGTTGTTTTGTCGGATTGAGTCTTTATGGATTTGAGAACACTTGATGTATGTCTTGCCGTGCTTATCTGTGGTGACAATGGGATATTCATGTGATCTACTTGATGTATGTTTTGGTGATCAACTTGCGGGTTCAATGAACTTATGCATAGGGGTTGGCACACATTTTCGTCTTGACTCCCGGTAGAATCTTTGGGGCACTCTTTGAAGTACTTTTTGTTGGTTGAATAGATTAATCTGAGATTGTGTGATGCATATTGTATATCATGCCCACGGATACTTGAGGTGACAATGGAGTATCTCAGTGACATTAGGGTTTTGGTTGATTTGTGTCTTAAGGTGTTATTCTAGTACGAACTCGATGATAGATCGAATGGAAAGAATAGCTTCGTGTTATTTTACTACGGACTCTTGAATAGATCGATCAGAAAGGATAACTTTGAGGTGGTTTCGTACCCTACAATAATCTCTTCGTTTGTTCTCCTCTATTAGTGACTTTGGAGTGATTCTTTATTGCATGTTGAGGGATAGTTATATGATCCAAGTATGTTATTATTGTTGAGAGAACTTGCACTAGTGAAAGTACGAACCCTAGGCCTTGTTTCCTACCATTGCAATACCGTTTACGCTCACTTTTATCATTAGTTACCTTGCTGTTTTTATATTTTCAGATTACAAAAACCTATATTGCACTTGTATCACCATCTCATCGCCGAACTAGTGCACCTATACAATTTTCCATTGTATTGGTGTGTTGGGGACACAAGAGACTCTTTGTTATTTGGTTGCAGGGTTGATTGAGAGAGACCATCTTCATCCTACGCCTCCCACAGATTGATAAACCTTAGGTCATCCACTTGAGGGAAATTTGCTACTGTCCTATAAACTGTCATGCCCAATATGCGATACTATCCTAAGGAGACTCGAAGGTCCCACCAAGGATAGAACCGCATATTTAAACGCTTTCACAAGGTGGATATCATTACATCAACATTACATAATAGATGAGGATACATACAAAAGGCGTACAATGCCACACAAATACAACATCATCTTACATAAGAGCACCATCCGACTATGGATGAAACACAAATAGAAACTCAAACGACATCCACCCTGCTAGCCCAGGCTGCCGACCTGGAACCTATCCCCTGATCGAAGAAGAAGTAGAAGAAGAACTCCAAAATAAGCAAACATCGCTCTCGCGTCATGATCATCGCATAACCTGAACCTGCAACTATTGTTGTAGTAATCTGTGAGCCACAAGGACTTAGCAATCCCATTACCATGGGTATCAAGACTACCAAAGCATAATGGGAAAGAAAGGTGTAAAGTGGTGAAGTTGCAGCAGCGACTCAGCATATATGGTGGCTAACATACGCAAATAAGAGCGAGAAGAGAGCAAACAGAACGGTCGTGAAGCTAGCAATGATCAAGAAGTGATTCTGAACTCCTACTTACGTCAAACATAACCCAAAATCGTGTTCACTTCCCGGGCTCTTCCGAAAAGAGACCATCACGGCTACACACGCGATTGATGTGTTTTAATTCGGATCTGGTGTCAAGTTATCTACAACCGGACATTAACAAATTCCCATCTGCCACATAACCGCGGGCACATCTTTCGAAAGATAATACCCTGCAGGGGTGTCCCAACTTAGCCCATCACAAGCTCTCACGGTCAACGAAGGATATACCTTCTCCTAGGAAGACCCGATCAGTATCGGAATCCCAGTTTACAAGACATTTCGACAATGGTAAAACAAGACCAGCAAGACCGCCCGATGCGCCGACATCCCGATAGGAGCTGCACATAACTCGTTCTCAGGGCACCACAAGATGAGCAACCCGTACAACTAAAACCAGACCTCAAGTTTCCCTGAGGGGGCGCTGCAAAGGGCTCTGGTTCGGACTAGCACTTAGAGAAGCA
>NC_041391.1:151138739-151143607 GCF_002162155.2 Triticum dicoccoides
GGGGGGGGCTAAATAAAGATGACCCTCGGGAGGGCGACTCCCAAGGGAAAAGTAGATGGTGGTGAGGCAAATGGTAAAATCAACGTTGGGCCTTGCTGGAGGAGTTTTATTCAAAGCGAACTGTCAAGGGGGTCCCATAAATCACCCAACCGCGTAAGGAACGCAAAATCCGGGAACATAACACCGGTATGACGGAAACTAAGGCGGCAAGAGTGGAACAAAATACCAGGCATAAGGCGGAGTCTTCCGCCCTTTACCAAGTATATAGATGCATTAATTAAATAAGAGATATTGTGATATCCCAACATAATCCTGTCCACCATGGAGCAATCTTCAACTTCACCTGCAACTAACAATGCTATAAGAGGGGCTGAGCAAAGCGGAAACATAGCCAAATAATGGTTTGCTAGGAAGGGTGAAAAGGTTAGAGGGTGACATGGCAAATTGGGAGGCTTGAGGAGCAAATGATAGGTAGCGTAGCATAGCGATAGAACGAAGCAACTAGCATAGAAATGATAGTAGTGAGATCCAAGGTGATGGTCATCTTGCCTGAAATCCCACTAGGAAGAAGAACGAGTCCATGAAGAAGATGAAGCCACGAAGATGAACCAAGCGTAGACGACCGAATCCTCACGATCGCAACGAAACAGGAACTATCGAGAAGAAGCACACAACAAGGTAAACACACCACACATGAACAAGGCATGATGGTCAACCAAGTATGATGCATGACAAGGCTACATGAAGCTACTCATGGCAAGAGATGATGCATACAAGAGCAACACACCAAAACAAGTTTAAATGAGGCCGGGAACAACATATAACAATTCCGGTAAGTCCTCATATGCAAATTTCAAAATTGGTACAGATCTGAATAAACTTTATGTTCAAATTGTTAAACAGAAAGTTAAAATGCACCAAGATGATCTACACGAAATTCTAGTCAAGTTACATATAAAGTTCATTTAGTTCGGAGCTACGACCTAGAAGATATGAACAAAACAAGTTAAACATGGCGTTGAAGCAAAATGCATACAAACATCAAGCAAACACCTCAAAACAAGGATGCAACATGATAATATGAAACTTCATGCAAAATCAAGCAAGTTTTATATAGAGCACACTCAAAACAGAGCAACGGCTCAACACATACTCTATACAAGTTTAAAGGACAAGCTATCCGAAACAGCAACTAGGCATCTAGCAAGCATCAAAACAATATGCTACAACATCTCAATGTGAAAACAAAAGGCATGTTCATCAAGTACAGGTCAAACATGACAAAACATAAACACTGAGCTATCTCCAGAAATCACTATAACATGCTCAAAAACACATGGCAAAATTGCAAATAATAACAGTTTACAGGCTTAGTAGATATAACATCAGGTTACAATGTTTAGAGCTATCAAAAAACATGTTAACGAACTTGTCATGGCAAACAAAGGCATGGTATGCTAGAACCATAGACAAAGAACAAAACTCCCTTACTGAACTAATTCCAAAGATCAACAAAAAAGATGGTAGCATCCATGCAAACATGGCAAGTGATATGACAGATTCAGACATGGCAGGAACAACAATAAGTAGGCATGTTGGTGAGCTTGTACCACTCACCACAGAGCAACACATGGCATGACAAGTTTACCAACAGTAAGAATACATGTTTATGAAGCTATACATGGCAAGAGAAAGTTCATAGGGTGCATGGATCACTAGCAAAGCTCATGGCAAAACTGAATTTAATGTTAACAGGTTGCCAGCAACATTATTTAGCAAGTTTGGAGCAAGATAACAACAAACTATATCAGGCCATAAATGCAAACAGGGGCATGGATGGATAGATAATGACATTTATAACAAAACATCCTTAGTGAACATCTCCAGATTATGCATAGAATGACTTGTAGCAGCAGGTTTACATAGCATCATGATATAGCAGATTCAGACTAGCAAAACAGTAACAGCAAGTTCCCTACATCACGAGCTCGATGCACTCACTACAAGACTCACAAAAATACATGGATTGCTTCACTGCAAAGATGGCATGATGTAGCTCAAAATCATGTAGACATCAAGCTCATAGGATGCACACACAAAATGCATTGAAAAAGACAAATCATCAAGTTGTAACAGTCTCAGCAGGTTAACATCATATAGCACTCCTGCAACGATGATTAGGGCATCAAGATGAACTCAAACAAGCATGGCATAATGGAATGAAATGTAGAGCATCTCAAAATGAACAATTCTATATATCGTGCATGCAAAACAGAGCAGTATGCTAGGATATATGGCATGATGAACAGGGGCATGAAAATGTTACAGATCTGGGGACTTGGGGAAATTTTAGGGGGTCAACCTCAGATCTAGGGTTGGCGCAGAAAACGAGGTTCGTCGGAGACGAGCGGCGTAGCGGCCGGAGCTTGACGGGGAGAAACCGGCGAGGGGCGGCACCTGCGGCGAGGTCGGGGGGGAGCCGAGCCGAGGTCCGGCGTGCTCCGGCGAGCCCGACGGGCTCCGGCGGCACGGGGTCGGGGAGGCGCGGGCGGCGCGCGGCGCGCGGCAGGAAGGCTGGGACGGCGGCGGAGAGCTCCGCGGCGGCGGCAGGCGCGGCGGCGGCGACAGGGTCGCCGGCGGGCGGATCCGGCGGCCGGAGGCGAGCTTGGCGGGCCGGTGCGGGGACCCGGCCGGGTGGCGGGGACTCGGGCAGCGCGCGCTCCGGATTGGCCGAGAGGGCCCGCCCCAGGCCGAGCGGGCCAGCGGCGGAGGGAGGAGAGAGAGGGTGAGGTGGCGGTGTGGGATTGGGTGCGGGCGACTGGAGCTGACGTGGTGGCCTCGGATTGGCCGGAGCGACGTGTCCGACGGACATGTCCGGCGGCGCGAGGAGGAAGACTGCTAGGGTTAGGGGTGGATTCATCTGCAAATTTCGGGGAGGAGGGCCTATTTATAGGTAGAGGGAGCTAGGAGAGTCCAAATGAGGAGCGTTTTTCGCCCACATGATCGTGATCGAACGACCGAGAGCATGGAGGGTATTTAGATGTGCTAGGTGGGCTGTTTGAAGGGGTGCTGGGGTGCAAAGAGAGAGTGGTTTCGGGCTACGCAGTTAACTGTTGGGGCATCAAACGACCTCCAAATGGAACGAAATTTGACGGGCGGTCTACCGGTGATATACCAAGGCCACTCGGCAAACCTCGGTCCATTCCGATAACGTTTTTATCCCGCTCACGAAACAAGATCTGAGAGGGGCGACGGGCGCGCACGAGAGGTCTGGACTGCAAACGGACAACGACGAGAATCGGGAGGACCCGAACGGATGCAAGTTTTGAAAAACATGCAGATGAAATGCAGATGATGACATGGAAAAATGCAACACGCAAGCAAATGACATGGCAACAACGGCGAACAACTAGATGACACCTGGCGCATCGAATCCGGGGCGTTACACAAACCTCTGCACTTGGAGGCCCAACAACGTCTACAAGAAGAAGGTTGTGTAGTAGACATCAAGCTCTTTTCTGGCGCCGTTGCCGGGGAGGTGAGTGCTTGAAGGTATATCTTTAGATCTTGCAATCGAATCTTTCTCTTTCTTGTTTTATCACTAGTTTAGTCTATAAAAGAAAAACTACAAAAAAAGGAATTGATTTTGCCTCATACGCTTCATCTTTTTAATATCTTTCGTGAGAATGATGGAAAGGAAAATTGTGCTCAAGTGCTATAAGAAGAAGCCTATAAAATGTTGGGCACTAAATCTTTGTATGATGAGCATGATTGCAATGTTGTTAGTATGAATTCCTTGAATATACATGATGCTAATGATATACAAAGCCACAAGCTTGGGGATGCTACGTTTAATGAAGATGATATTTTTAGCCTCCCAAGTTTTGATATGCAAAGTTGCTATGATGATAGCATGCCTCTTACCTATGACGATTATGTTTATGAAAGTGGATTTGGAGAGGTCATGACTTTATTTAGTGATGATTCCACTATCTTGGAAGAGGTTTCAATCGATTATGATGAGAACAAAGTTGCTACTTATGATGATTATTGTGATGAAACTTATGCTATAAAAAGTAGTGATGATTATATTTATAAAACTTGTCATGATTATGATTACCCTTTTTCTGAACATTACTCTTTTAATATGGAAACAGTTTATAGTATTCGAGTCTCTTATGATACACTAGTAGAAAAAGGACCTAATATGTGAAATATTAGTACCGGTTCGCATATGAGTCGGCACTAATGCTCCCATTAGTGCCGGTTCAAATGACTTGGCGGGAGGTGACCTTTAGTACCGGTTCTTTGGGAATCTTTAGTACCGGTTCGTGCCACGAACCGGTAGTAAAGATGCTGGTGCCCGGCCAGCACCTTTAGTACCGGTTCGTGGTACAAACCGGTACTAAATAGGTTGTGGTAGGCGCTATTTTTAGTCCCACCTCACTCCCCTAACAAGAATTTGACCACCTTAAGTATGTTACTTCTCAAATATCCCAAACATTTGGTCTTCATTGAACTCTATGTGTAGAATCTGTGGCTGCAATAGAAGTCTTCGCCGGTTCTTAAATCGGTGGTAGATTCCTATTGACGATTTAGATTCTATACAAAAAGATCGTTGATGATCAATGTATTTTTTATATGTACTTCTATGTAGCAGTAGCGCGTTTTGGCTGAAAGGCAGTAGTGATCAATGTATTTTTTCTGCATTCAGATGCACAATTTAAATATGTTATTTTTCGAACTATCACAAGCATTTGGTCTTCATTGAACTCTATATATAAAGAAGAGGAAGAAGAAGAAGAAGAAGAAGAGGAAGAAGAGGAGGAAAAAGAAGAAGAAGAGGAGGACGAGGAGGAAGAAGAAGA
>NC_041391.1:151144607-151145503 GCF_002162155.2 Triticum dicoccoides
AAGAGGAGAAAAAAATTATATAAAGCAAAAATATTCACAAAGAAACTAAATACAGCAAAAAAAACTATTCAGAAATAAATAGAAGAAAAAAATAAAGGAGAAAAGTAATAACTATATAAAAAAATTACTCAAAAATAAATAGAAGAAAATAAAAAATGCAGAAAAGAAAAAAATTATATAAAGCAAAAATATTCACAAAGAAACTAAATACAGCAAAAAAACTACTCAGAAATAAATAAATAGAAAATAAAGCAGAAAAGAAATAACTATATAAAAAATTACTCAAAAATAAATAGAAGAAAATAAATAATGCAGAAAAGAAAAAAATTATAAAAAAATGTTGGGGCGCTGCCCGGTGGGCCTGCCAGACCTTGGGTGTGCAAATACATGCCAAGTAGGGCCAGCAGGCACACAGGGAAGCAGGCCCTAGTTAGGCCCAGAAGCCTGCTATATAGAGGAGTTCGAAAGGGCAGCCGCGGCTGGGTTTATAAACCAGTGCGACTGCCTTTCGCTCGGCGAGGTGGGACTAAACGTAACGCACTGCGGGTGGCAGCGCACGGCCATTAGTACCGGTTGGTGGCTCCAACCGGTACTAATGTGTTGCCCTTTAGTACCGGTTGGAGCCACAAACCGGTACTAAAGGCCCTCGTTTCCCGCCGCTTGGGCTGGCCAAAATTGGCCTTTAGTACCGGTTTGTGGCTCCAACCGGTACTAAAGGCCCCTCCTATATATATGGCACTTACGAAAATTCAGTTATCGTCACCACTTCGTTCCACTTCTCGCGCGCGCGAGTCTCGATCTCGCCGACGCCGACGCCGCCGCGCCGCCGTGCCGTCGCCCTCGCCGCCCCCGCCACCCATCGTCGTCGTCGCCGCGTGCCCCCGCCGCCCGTCTTT